>NC_056736.1:723122736-723138382 GCF_019279795.1 Protopterus annectens | reverse complement strand
CATCAGATATCCTGTCGCAAAGTCTTCATTTTGCCATTACCCTTCTGCAAAGCCTGAGGTTCACAATAAACTTCAAAAAGCCTTTTCTGACTCCTTCTCAGGACCATGTTTTTCTGGGGTGCAGGATTCAGATGGTGCCTATGCTGGCATCCCTGCCTCTTCCTAAGGCTTCTTCCTCTGGCCTCTATTTTGGCTGGGGAGTTTGAGTTCTGGAATTCATGGCATCCTCAATCATTATGCTCCCTCTGGCCAAACTCCACATGAGAAAGTTTTAGCCGTCTCTGAAATCAGTTTGGCTTTAACATGTGCATCCCCTATAATTTGTAGTTCCTCTTCTACCTTGCCTCAAGAGGGAACTTCACTAGTGGATCCAGCAGTTGTCTCTAAATTCAGGGCTCTCTTTTCATCCCCCTCTTTCCCTCTCAGGAGTAGTTCACAGATGCTTCAAGCTTGGGATGTGGAGCTGCTTTTTGCTTCCTAAAAGTGCAGGGGTTGTGCTTGCCTCTTCAACAGAAAGAGCACATCAATGTCCGAGATGAGAGATCTGCTGGTACTTCAGGCTTTTCATTCTCTTTTCTCCCCAGGACCTGTCAAGGTATTTACAGACATTACCACAGTGATGTGGTATGTAAACTAATGGGTGGTCGGGATCTTATCTTATCTTTGCCAGTTGGCACTCCTGGTGTGTGGTCTTGCTGTCCAGTATCAAGTGACTCGTCAGGCATTGTACATTCCCTCAGCTCAAAACATTGTGGCAGACACACTGAGCAGGTCCTTAACCCAATCCTACAAATGGATGCTTCAGATGGATGTTTCTGGACATGTCCACCAGTAGGTTACTCCTCAAATAGATCTTCTAATTGCCTCCCTTCTGGACAGATTACTTCCTCTTTTGTGCCAGGGTCCTAGTTCCTCTGGTATGGCGCATAGACACCCTCTCTCTTTCTTGGAAAAGGATAGTTCTTTATGCTTTCCCTCCCCTTCCCCTCATTTCAAAAGCCCCTGGTCCAAATTCAGCAGGACGCTTCCATAATCATGTTGGCGGCTTCCTTTTGGCCGAGACAGCATTAGTTCCCTCTTCTGCTGCATTTATCCAAACGCAGTCATCACAATTTACCTCAGAGGGTGGACCTTCTCACACAAGACAAGGGATCTCTTATACATCCTCACCTGCCTGCTCTTCATCTGACACTGTGGGTGATGAAATTTTTATTCCTTATAGACATTTTTTTTTCTGATGACATGCTTGGAGGTCGTGCAGGAGGTCAGGAAGCCCAGTACTAGGAAATCCTGCTTATCCAAATGGAAGAGGTTTTCTGTTTGGTGTCTTTCTCATAACCTGGATCCACTTTCTGTGGATGTTCCTTTGGTTCAGTCTTATCTGTGTGAATTGCTCAACTTTGGGTTGGCTTCTTCTCCTGTTAAGGCCCCACTTATCAGCTTATCTCTGCTTGTCTGCCTTTATCTCCACCTTTAGCCTCTACATTTGAGGCTAAACAATTCCTAAAAGTTGTCCTTCATGTTAGGCCTCCCATGAAGCTTGTTCTTCCTCCCTGGGATCTTAATTTTGTTTTGGAAAAATTCACCCAGGCTCCTTTGGAGTCTGCAGCTTCAGCTTCCTTGCAAACCTGCTGTTGGAAGACTGTTGTTCTGTTAACCCTTTCTTCTGTCTTGGGTGTCGGAGCTTTCAAGCCCTTATGGCTTGTCCTCCTTTTTTGGTGTTTCCTAAGGACAGGGTGCATACTAATCCTCCTTTTATGCTCTAGGTGGTGAATGAGTTGTCCCTTAATCAGTCTATTCATTTGCCCATTTTTTTTCCATGCTCCGCAATTTGAATCTGCTACTGAGAAGGTGCTGCACACATTGGATGTGCATAGATAACTCAGATTTTATTTGGATAAGACTATTAGTAAAACCGATCATCTTTGTTTCCTGTCATCCCTGGTTCTTGGGATTTGCTGTATCCAAACAAACTATTTCTTCTTGGATCTCAAAAGTTATTTATTTTTGTTATTCCTTTCACGGTAAGAGCCTTCCTTATTCTATTAAGTCTCATCCTACTAGGACAGTAGCTTCTTCTGGTGCTTTTTTCAAGGTTTTGGATACTAATTCTCTTCTTGAAGCAGCTACCTGGACTTCTGTGCATACATTTACCAAACACTACAAGTTGGATGGAATCTCTAGAGCTAGAGGTGGTTTTCTAGGGCCATCCTTCATGGCTTTCTGGAGGGGTCTGCTAGTCCTTCCTCCTCCCAGGTTTCTTCCTGAGCTTTGGCACTCTGCCTAAAATAATGAATACTGCATCAGTGAAATGGAAGGACATAGTACAGTTGTGTGACATCTTACCATAACGGTAGATGTCCTCGTCATTGTTGCAGTATTCACTCCCTCCTTCACCCCATGGTCCATTTCTCATCTGTATGGACTGATCACCTTTTCCTTTTCTTGTTCAGGTGTTCCTACTGGGGCTCTCAGTTCTGAGGATGGTACGTCCTGACATCACCTTTATGCCCTACACTATGCAAGGATCATACACATGTGTGACGTATGGTGTACCTTAAAGCAACCTAAAGGCTTTGGTATACTGGCCAGACGCTGAGCCACCATTGGCAGGGGATCCCTAATGTAATTAAAACTGCGACCAGTGAAGAGAAAGACATCTACAGTTATGAAAAGATTTTACACCGTACTTTATGGTTCATTTTCTTTTCTCTCAATGACTGTGAACTCCAGTTAGTTTAAAATGTGATGATTTAATAATAATCTTTACAATAAATTCTGGCTATGCCATTAGCTGATTATTTAATAGGTTTTGGAAGGGGGGAGTAAGATTCCTGAACAATGGGTGAAGAAAAATGTAATGACCATTGACAACATAAAGATGGATGCTGAAAGCTAACATCACCTCAGTGTGACCTCTCATAAGAAAAGGAATGGGATCACTGCTTGAAGAAATCAATTTTAGAATGTCAGGAAAGCACTGGGCCTAAAAACCCAAATCACAACTTCACAAGAAAGTCATGTTAGATTAAAACAGTGGACAGCTCTGACTACATCACCATAATATTGCACAAGAAGTAGGTAATGGACATGATTTAGGCAGATTTTACTGAGGAATTTGACAAGCTACTACACTGAAGGTCATTGAACAAATTATCGTGACTTGGAGTGGGTTCTCAGGTGTTACCATAATTTAAACTTGGGCCTAGTGATAGGTGATAGACTGCCATAGTAAGTGGAATTCACTCACATGAAAGGCTGGTGACAAATGGTGGTGCCATCTATGTGAGGAATAGGCTGCCATAGGAGGAAGTCATTCACTTTGTAGGGTGATAGGCAAACTGGGTTGCCCGTGTGTAAGTGATAGACTAAGTGGAATTCACTCACATGAAAGGGTGATAACAAACTGAGGTGCCACCTGTGTGCGCGCACACATTTTTCACAGGTATGATTTTTTTTTTTTTCTCGCATTTATTCAAGGCATCTCTGCTAAATATATCTGATAATGGGCATGCTGCAGAATCCCTCAAAGTACTTCAGTGAATTGCAAAATCCTAAAACTAAAAATACCCAAGAGATGGTTTTGTGAAAATACTGAATTTATCTGTTTATAAAAAAAAAATACAATCTCTGCAGTCTATATAATGGCTTTTTTGTGGGGAGCAAGCCTGCTGTGCGACTGCTTAACCACACTTTTTCACTGAGGTCGTCCAGCCTCAGAGTTTAGAGCGAACAAGTTAGTGCACTAACCATTGTGGAGTTCAGTCATTAAGAGAAAAAGAAAACAAACCATGACAACAGTTCCCATTATCAACGAGCAGGTGCTCAACCTTGGAGTGAAAATTAGCTTACTGTACAAGTGACCAAGACAGTTATTTGAAGTCAATCTGCTTGATAAAAACTGACTTGAGAACACGCAACTTGCTTAGCAGCCATTCGCACACATTAGACTAATTGTTTTTGCAGTCTGTATGTTGGGGGCTTCCCACCACACCCCCTTGCTTATGCATACTAACTCCCTGATCACGGAGTGGTTGGGAAAGACGACACTTCCCCTATTCAGTGCAGCTAGCATGGGTGATTGTTTCTGAGCTGTTAATGAGCTCCCGTAGCTCAGTGTACAAGGTTTGATTCTTTTACCTCCATCTGTTAGTGTGTGTGTGAGCAAGTCACTTAACCAGGCAGTGCTCCATGGTTACCCCTGAAAAGGGACGTGTGTGTCATGTGGAATTACCTGGTTAACAAATGTCTGTTAAGAAAAAAGTGCACAAAGGTCTCTCTCATAGGTAGTGACCATGCTTTCTCTGCATCTCTTTGATGCATCTTAGAAGTTGTAAATTCAGGTAGCAGTAATACGGAATTAAGAACCCATAAACTGGCCACATGTAATGAAGAGATGAGTAAGTGAGCAGACTTGTGGAAGGCAGGAAGACTTGCTCCCTGGATAAACATGGGCTTAAAGGTTTGTAGTAATGCCAGTGTCCGTACTGTAACAGCTGTATGGGCGACTGTCTGTGCTATTTTGTTTTTTCAGAGATATTGTGCTTTTGGTATTTTCAGTTTCTCGGTTTTGATCTCATGATTTTGTGCTTCAGTAAAGTCTGCTTGGGGGATCCCTTGCAATGCCTTTGGTAGTGTTTCTTTGAATTTATCTTGTGAAGCTACTCTTCACTTCTCAGAATAGCCTTAACTTTCAGATATGTGGGTTTTCTTTCCCTGTAGGATGTGCTAGGCATGTCTACTGCCTGCTTATACTGATAAAGCAAGCTTTATTCATGTCGGATGGAGAAAAAGGAACACTTTCTTAATCAAATTTATACTTTTGTATAAGCCATTGCAGTGATGTTCCTCCTTTTGTGGTAACCAGCAGTGATTTCCATTTTTTGTAGTCTTGTAGTACTTTATTTTTTCCAAGATTAGGGCTATTGTGCCCTCCCTCTGTATTCTTTCTGCATGATTCTTGTGCATCAATACATTTTAACTTGTTTTAAATGTTTGAGATTTTCCAGAAAATTATGCCAAATACATTTTACTAACTGCAAAATGTGTGTGCACTGAAGCACTTACTTTGTGTAGAGTGCATTACTCTGTTATCCTTTTTATAGTAGACTAGATTGTATGATTTAAAATATTTTGCTGTTCTCACTGACCATGCACTTACCAGCAGGAAGTGACCTGTGTCATTCCGTGATTATTTTTATTTCTTAGACCATGACTTGGTATGGGACCCATTTCTTCTTTCAGATGAACTTCTTTTTACTGTCTGTAATCCACCCATTGAATCTAGTCTGAATGGAAAAGTTGTCTACAGCATATGCTTTTAGTTTTTATTGAAGATATTTCAGAGCAAAGTGCTTTCATGCTGAAACATTACTTTTTATGTGCTTATCTGTGCAGAAAATATTTTACGGTAAAGTGAAGCCACGGTGGAAGTGAATTGAGCCATTCATGTTACATTCTTTGCATAGCTGCTCAGCCAAGTGTAAGCATGACTGTGGTATACATGTTAAGAAAGAAAGGATTCAGATGTTGTTTTTGCAGTACTGTGAATGACCTTTAGATTATGTTTTATTAGCTTGGGAGGTTCCAGCTAAGCATTGCCCAATTTGAGTGGAGGTCGGGGGGCTGCAGAACCTTTCACAGATATGTAAGGTGTATTAGCTGTATATGACGAGAATTTGTACATTGAGATGATTTTGTGTTATCAGTATATAAGAACCCGAAGCAGCATAATGTAGTTTAAATGCATGCATTGTCGCTACAAGTAGTTTTACAAGCATGGGTTATATGGCAATATGTAAAGCTGAAGCAGTGATGTAAAGGAGATAATGCATTTAATGGAGGGGGCTTTTTGCTGGTGGGTTGCACTGATCTCAGAAAACAAAACTGTCAAGATACAACTGTAGGCCGTCTCCTGGCTACTTAAGCTTGGGTAGTCTGTAGTGGTGAATGTCAGTCCACTGCAGGGCATTGAATAAAAGCTGATTGTTCGGTGAATATTGAATGACAAGTGGTGTTGAGATGAATAGGAAGGGCATGGGTTTTCACTAGAGAAATGTAGGTAGGGGAAGGTGGAGAGAAACGTTAGGTGAGGTAAATGAATGCTGTGTTTGGGAGCATGAGAATGGTTTTATGTAAAAGTGCTGGACAGAGACTGCAAGTTTTACTGAGAAGTGAAGGTTAGAAGCAGAACAGAGGGGGGAGGGTTGGAGTAATAACCTGGAGGATGTGAGTTGATGTATGTTTGTGTTTTTCTCGGTTATCGCAAAGGACTTCCGTGCTTTCCTCGTTAATGCACCTCGGTCTTGGCTGTCCAGTAGCACTGTTTTTATTGTAAGAAGATGGCTGTCCAGTAGCACTGTTTTTATTGTAAGAAGATGGCTGTCCAGTAGCATTGTTTTATTGTAAGAAGATGGCTGTCCAGTAGCACTGTTTTTATTGTAAGAAGATGGCTGTCCAGTAGCACTGTTTTTATTGTAAGAAGATGGCTGTCCAGTAGCATTGTTTTTATTGTAAGAAGATGGCTGTCCAGTAGCACTGTTTTTATTGTAAGAAGATGGCTGTCCAGTAGCACTGTTTTTATTGTAAGAAGATGGCTGTCCAGTAGCACTGTTTTTATTGTAAGAAGATGGCTGTCCAGTAGCACTGTTTTTATTGTAAGAAGATGGCTGTCCAGTAGCACTGTTTTTATTGTAAGAAGATGGCTGTCCAGTAGCACTGCTTTTATTGTAAGAAGATGGCTGTCCAGTAGCACTGCTTTTATTGTAAGAAGATGGCTGTCCAGTAGCACTGCTTTTATTGTAAGAAGATGCCTGTCCAGTAGCACTGTTTTTATTGTAAGAAGATGGCTGTCCAGTAGCACTGTTTTTATTGTAAGAAGATGGCTGTCCAGTAGCACTGTTTTTATTGTAAGAAGATGGCTGTCCAGTAGCACTGTTTTTATTGTAAGAAGATGGCTGTCCAGTAGCACTGTTTTTATTGTAAGAAGATGGCTGTCCAGTAGCACTGTTTTTATTGTAAGAAGATGGCTGTCCAGTAGCACTGTTTTTATTGTAAGAAGATGGCTGTCCAGTAGCACTGTTTTTATTGTAAGAAGATGGCTGTCCAGTAGCACTGTTTTTATTGTAAGAAGATGGCTGTCCAGTAGCACTGTTTTATTGTAAGAAGATGGCTGTCCAGTAGCACTGTTTTTATTGTAAGAAGATGGCTGTCCAGTAGCACTGTTTTTATTGTAAGAAGATGGCTGTCCAGTAGCACTGTTTTTATTGTAAGAAGATGGCTGTCCAGTAGCACTGTTTTTATTGTAAGAAGATGGCTGTCCAGTAGTACTGTTTTTATTGTAAGAAGATGGCTGTCCGGTAGCACTGTTTTTATTGTAAGAAGGTGAAGTACTGCTGTATTCTGGATGGTGATTTTTCTCCTGAGGAAGGAATGCTTCAGTCGCAGAACTTAATACTGCCTTTGGTGCTTCAGCTTATGTTCTGTCTGAGCATCAAGACCAGGACAGTTACCACTAGCAAAGCTCTGAGTTGTCCCTTAACATTTGAGTCTTATTTGATTGGAGTAAGTCTACTTAATGTTAACTTAAACAAAAGCCTCTTTTGCTTTGATCTAAGCCTAAACTTTGAAGTAATGGTCCCTCTGCTTGGGTCATGTAGCTAGATGCTGTCCATCTCCTTGTGTCATGATGGAGCAGATTGGCATAGCTCTCAGCTTTGCATAAGAATCAGTGACCAATCAAAAAACAATTGAAGGCAAAGGCCAGAAATCGAGGGAAACTTATAGTTCACTTAAAAGATTAATATAATAGCATTTTTTTAATCAGCATGCAATTGTTTGAACAATAAGTATGAAACCTTGTCTGGCATGGCTCCCTATTGAAATGTCATTATTCAAAATGCCAAATGTCTACATGCTGAAAAAAAGACTGAACATTCAGGAGAAGACCAGGTCTCTAACATAAAGGATTATGAGCAGGTTGCTGATCCTAACGAACTTGTGTTCATGACATAGATGTGAAGAAATTCACTTCAAGGGTTTGAAGCAGTTTGAGATGTAAATCTTGGCATCTGCGTCAGGAACATATAATAGGTTAGGATTCGTGGCCCAGTCATAATTCTCAGTAGTGTATGGAAATTTATCTGCTCCATGTACTAATTACAGAAAAAAAGAAAAAAATAGGCTCAAGTGTTTTGCCAGTTTTAAAGCCGTAAAGCACTTTGCAAGCACTGTCAGAAAGGCAGTGTAACTCAGTCTCTTACATTTACAAATCACCTTCCATCCCTCTCAACTGTCCAAATTTTTATAGAATGTATACAGATTTTTACTTCACACATTTTTTGTTCCTCAAAGTCCATG
Source organism: Protopterus annectens (assembly GCF_019279795.1). NCBI lineage: Eukaryota > Metazoa > Chordata > Ceratodontiformes > Protopteridae > Protopterus > Protopterus annectens. Next base: position 723,130,024 of record NC_056736.1, on the reverse strand, counting down.
GGTTTTGGACTAGTTACTGAGGATTGATGTCACTAAATAATGACATGCATGTAAGTTTCAGACTTCATATCCATCAGAAAATACCAGCAAATACACATCCTGTAATTCTAGTAAATTTCTAAGTTTATAACAAGAAGTTCGGGACACTTTATCAGAAAGGACAACAGGCAGAAACATATATTTTATTCTGTCTCTGTCATTTGCTGATCAGCACTGGTAAATTTTAATGCCCAGCCTTAGCTTCTACCTCAGCAACTTAAGCAGGAGGTGCTTAACACTTGATCTGATGTTGATTTTCATTCTGTGTTCAGCTGTTGGGTTTGGGTATTATCCCTTGGATCAGACTCTGCCATTGTTAAAGCTCGTGGCAACTGAAAACTCTCGAGCTTCGCCTTCACCCACAATGCACAACCCCAGTTACCTCATATCTTGTTTGCCGCTTCTAGTAAAAGACGTGGTTGTCCAACTCTGTTGGGCTTTATTTGAGGTAAATGCTGAAATCTTATTTTTTCTTTCACTAAAATTTCTTTCTGATAAATCCCTTACCTGTCATCTTTCTACTGAATCTATTTTTCTTCAATTCCTGCTTTATTTCCTGTACTACCGTACTCTTGGATACTATCGCTATCATCTCCTTTTCTCTCCTACACTAGCAGTTTCTTAATACCATTGTCAGCCGCCTTTTTTCCTCTACAAGCTGTTGGTAGCCTTTTCCTTACTTTTTTTGTACTTCTCTATTTAAAAAAAAAACTTTCCTTTCTGACTTTGCTGTTCGTTAGAACAGCTTGTCCTTTTTTTCTTAGAATTGCAGAAAAGCAGGCTGGCTTTAAAAAGTGAATAAAGTGTGGGCGTAAAATGCCTGTTTGTGATGCCCACACTTTGTGTTTATTGTTTGGGCCCTCTCCACCTGCAAGAGACTTGCTCCATACTTCATGGGTTCAATCCCTGTACTTTACTGGAGTGTAAAAACAACCTCATCCTGAAGGATCTTTTCCCTTGCTTCTTTGGGGAAGCTGTTTTGGAGGGTTCTCCTACTAAGGCTAAACAAATGAAATCCTCCTCATTGAAACTTTCTTCTTCTTCAGCTTCAGATTCCTCTAGGAAGAGGTGTTCCCATGATCCGGTCTCAACCCCGGATCTGAAAAAATTGCAAGTTGCAGGATCCCAGCAACATCCAAATCTCTTGATCCGATGACTTCTAAGTTGGATCCCAGTAAGTCAAAGTCCTCTGATCCGACTTTGCCAGAACCAACTCTAGCAAAATTGGACAATGTACCTATCTCAATTTTTATCCAGAACAAGGTACTCCCCTACTTCGGATCCTGTCCCAGACAGAGTACCTTCACCCTACTTGCAGCACCCAAAATCTCCATCCATTTATTCCACTCTGTCTTCTAGGAGCCAGAGAGAAGATGATGTGGATTAGAAGACAGAGTGATGAGGAAGATTCTTCTGGCACAGGGTGGGTCAGGACATCCAAAAGTCTACAACCCCCCCCCTTTACAAGTTCCTCCTCTGATGCCTTCAGTGGTTGAATCTGAGGGGGGAACCCCATCCTCTGATCTGAGGATTTCCCTGAGACCTCTGGTCCAGTCTGATCCTGGAGCTTCTGTAGCCATAGTCTGCCTGTCGCATACAAGGTGCTACATTCGACTCTGAGGCTTTCAGAGGCTCAGCACTGGACAGCTTGCCTCCAGCTTCCACTTGAGAGGGTTTGCCCTCAGGGTAGTGGAGGGGGGGGGGTTGTGGTTCAGAAGCTTGTCTTCTCAGATCCGATGTCCTTTATCCTCTGAGCCGCTCTGCCTTCGAAGCTACGAAGAGGGTGTTTTCTTATTAGATCAGATGGAGCCATCCCCCTCAGATCCTAAATATTCTACCATCATGTCTCTGTACTCAGAACCTCACCATCTCCTTCCACAGAGGCAACCAGTACCATTTACCCCAGGCTTCCTTCCAGGGAAATTTCTTCTTCTGATACCTCCCTGGAACATCCCAATGAGGAGGTCCCTATAAAAAGAACATGCAAGAGGAAGCACATTGACTTCCCAGAGGAGCCTATCACTGAAGACATAGGTTCTGATGAGGATGAAAGGTCCCCAAGGTCACCTCCTGAAGTGTCCTTTGGAGACATCCTAGAAATCCTTAAACAGACAGCCGGCTGGACACCCAGTAACCCTACATCTGAGGACTCTGTTCTCCTGGAGGCTTTTGGTAGTGGACCCTCTACCTCCTGGGTGAGACTACCCACTAATGACTTGATCTCATGGTGGACATGGAAGGATCCAGACCCCATGGAACTTATTCCTGAGAGACTTGACAGGAATATGACACCCCCTGTGGATAGGCAGTTCTGGAGTAAAGGGGTTCCTGTTGATGCCATGGTCATTGTGGTGGCCACTAAGAAGGAACTAGCCAAAGAAAGTTCTACTGTTCATCCCCCCAACAGGGAGTTGTGGGTGATGGACAGATTTGGAAAGCATGCATATGCCTCATTCACTTTTGCACTGAGGTCTCTCAACTACTTGGCACATTTTCAAGATTATAGAGGGATATGATTAAGGAGTTATCAAATACCCTCTTGGGTGCTTTGTGAGGAAGTTCTGGCTTCAGTAACTTCCCAGCTGACTACCCTTCAGTCCATATCCAGTTCATCCATGAAGTAGGTCTCAAACATAGAGGGAACCTCAAGGGCAGTAGGTTAAGGCATTTCCATAAGGAGACATGCCTGGATGTGCCTTTCTGAGTTTGCAGATCCCTTCAAGTCCTCTTTTGTTAATACCTCCTTTGATGGAACATCCTTATTTGGCTCCAAGGTAAAGGACACTCTATCCAAGTGTGAGAATGATGGCATTCCAGGATGCTCTCCCTCTGGGGATCATTGCAGTACAAACGGACAACATGTCTGTAGTTTGGTACATGAACAAATAAGAAGGAACCAAGTCCTACCCATTGTGTGTAGAAGCTCTCAGGCTGTGGCAGTGGGCGATCTCTTCCAACAGCTTTCTCTTAGCAATGCACATTCTGGGTAAATGCAGTATGATAGCAGACAAATTAAGCAGGTGCAGTCTTAATACCCCACAGATGGTCCCTTGACATGAAAATTGTGGATAAGATCTTCCATCAATGGGGCCAGCCTTGCTGCAGTCTATTAGCTTCCTCCATGCGCAACAAGTGCAGCAGCTACTTTGCCCTAATCCCCAGAGGGGGAATCTCCAAGGGATGCTCTACTTCACAGTTGCCCCCCTGGTCTCTTGTACACATACTTACCCATTCCTTTAATTCCCAAATTTCTTCAGAAACCTTTCAGGTTGAAGAGCAAAGTCTTCGTCATTGCTTCATATTGGCCTCAAAAGATCTGGTTTCCCTTTCTTTGGCATCACCTGATTCAACCACCTTGGGTTCTAGATACAACTCCAGACATTTCTATCTCACACGACAGACATGATACACCCAAATTTGGCAGACCTCAGGCTGACTGCTAGGCTTCTCCAATTCCACTGATAGCCAGACAACCACTGCTCTTCATATTTTGATGTCTTCCCATAAACCTTCCACCAGGAAACTATATTCCAGCAAATGGAAAAGATTTGTTTTTTTGGGCTCAAAAACATAACATTAAGCCTTTTACAGCTCCCATACAAAATGCATTGGATTTTTTATCGCATCTCACTGATGAAGGAGCAAGTTTTTCTACAGTTAGAGCTCAGTTAGCAGCAATATCAAATTTCCATGTTGGGATAAATGGCTTGTCAGAAGCATCTCATAAGCCAAGCAAAGCATTTTTAAGAGGCATACTACTCTTACGGCCTCCCTTTAAAGATCCTACTCCTCCTTGACGCCTAAATTTAGTGTTGCAGAGCCTAACTCAACCCCATTTGAGCCTACAACTACCTGTGATTTTAAAGACAGTTTTCTTAGTAGCCATTACTTCAGCCAGAAAAATTTACGAGATCCAAGCATCATCCTCAAAACCCCCATACTTGATTTTTCATAAGGACAGGGTGACTTTACGTACCATTCCTTCCATAGGTGGTTTCAGAATCCAATATTAACCAGTCTGTTAATCTGCCTGTATTCTTCCCCAAATTTTCCAAGAAAGGTGAATATGTTAAATTATTGATGCAATTGTGTTTTTAATTACATAGGACAGTGAACATCAGAAAATTGGATGAACTGTTTGGTTTACCCAGCATAAGTTCTGTAAATGAAACAATTAGCAAAGTTGCACCATATAAATGGATAACAAATTGTATTTCCTTTGTGTATAACAAATTGGGCATCAGTCTTGCAAAAACATTTGAGCTCATTCTTATATCCATTGGAACTTCCTCAGAGTTTCATTCCAGAATGTCCATGGATGATGCATGTGCAGCACTTGGGCTACTCCCCATACCTTTATTACTCATTACAAGTTAGATCTGCTCTCCAGAGGAAGGTCATCCTGTGGTTCTTTGGTGCTCAGGAATATCCTTGAGTCTGCTGTTTAAATTAGGTAGCTGGGGACCCTGTCCCATCAGTTGAGCATAGAATGAAAATTGTCAACATCATATAAAGTAGTGTACTCGCCATAACATTCCATCTGTGTTGTCCATTTTCATTCTTCCTCAACTCCCCTCCCTCCAACCCCCCTTTCTAAAGGCTTCTGGAAGATTAGGTGTGCATGGACTTTTTTTTCTTTATTATATGCGTAACTCCAGAGGTAGCTTCTCCATAGTAATTTTCATCTTTTACTTTCTGTGACAGCAGCAAGCAAGATCTTTGGTAACTGGGGCTGGTACATTGTGGGTAAGTGAGAAGCTTGAGAGTTTTTGGTTGCCACGAGCTTTAGTAATGGCCGAGTCTGATCCCAGGGATCAGATCTGAACCCATCAGTTGAGGAAGAATGAAAATGGACAACACAGATGCAACATTATGGTGAGTACATAACTTTTTTTTTTTTTTTTTTTTAAGTTCAAGTCTCTCACCACTGTAGTGCTTACATGAGTTGTCTTTTTCTGAATATCAGAGTGTAATCACAGTAATCCAATTCACTACATTGCTCTTTTTTAAACAACGTTTTTGCAAGGGGGCAAACAACCCACACCCTCTAAGCATCTGAGATTGTCATACCTCTGAGAAAAGGTAATATTCTGTGAAATGTCATCTTGGACTTAGTCTGTGTAAGTCCATTCAGTTTCAGCATTTCAGGACTCGTTATAGCGAGTACTGACATTTCAGATGCGTAACGTCTGGCATTGTTAACTAAATGTAATCCACAGTGATTTACCACAAAGTCAAAAATGTTACAAGAGACAGGGCAAAATTCTGGGCTTTCTGCAAAATCAGGGGTATTTTAGAGCTATGTTGATGGGGCTCCCAACCCAGGATCTGATCTTAATAGGGATCTGCTGAATATTATGTTATGAATAGGTTATTGTCATGGAGACAGGTGAAGACAGTGACTAGTCCCCACCTACAGGCACCTTCCCTCAGAGTATACTGTTGTGAACACAGTATAACAAATCCTCTATATATTGCTCTGTAGGCCCTGACCCCCCCCCCCCCAAAAAAAAAAAAAAAGATTTGCTGGCTATGTATTTGGGGAAAAAGATAAGAAGCCCTGCATATTTCCCCACTTGACCTTTTTGCAGAGTGTAAGTAAGCAAGCTGTGCTCTTGTGGCCTTCAGTAATGTGGACATACACTACAGAAGCCAAAGCTGACCAGAGTGAGTCCCTGAGTCAGCATTGTTGGGATGGCTCCTACTTGACCTCTTTTCTTCTCCCATCTCCAGCACAGGACACGGCTGTTTTCAACTGTGTCCCTAGACAAGGCATCTAAAGCCTAAGCACAAAACTGACAAGAGTGTTTACTTCTCTGCCCCACTGCAGCACAGAACTTGGCACTCTTCACCTGTACAAATTCCCTTCCTTCCTCATGAAGGCAGAAAAATTACCTTTCTCAAGGAAGAGAGAGAGAATTAAGACCCTATTTTGCAGCTTCTGGGTTGGGCTTTCTCATAGCCTGCTGCAGTTTTAGCCCTTTAAGGTAGAGCTTAGTCCAGCCTTAATGCCCAGTTTGACGAGGGAGCTCTGTTTATCTAGCCTTCTCAAGTCCTAGTGGAGGTAGGAAGCAAACTCTCAGCGTTGTGAAGGACCATTGTCATTTCTCATTAGTATCGTGTTGTTTTTTTTCGTCCCTGCCATGCCAGCAGCAAAACAAGAAGCTGCCCTGTAGACCAAGTAATGCTTTTAAGCATCACATGGTGTTGCCCTTCTTGCGCTTGTTATGTTACCCAAGAGAATAAACCTAACTGCTTAACAATCATAGTATTGACTGCTGGTCTGGGCTGTGCAGTGGGGAGGCAGTTCTCTGAATTTCACCTGCTTTGTTAGACCATCACAATGGACCAGTAGGTTCTGATTTTTGTCTCTCAGCTAGAAAGAGTTCTGCTGAGAGATGAGGCTTTTTTTGCAGAGCATTTGGGATAGGCCAAGACATCAGAGCTCAGACAGGCTGTACAAGTTGTTCTCCATTCAGAACAGAGCTACTGAGTGTACTTCCTTATCTTCCTAGTTCAGAATTGGACAGATGACTTTCATCCCATCGTGGACCTCTGTGATTTCAACTCTGTGAAGACTGAGCAAAACTGTTCCTCCTTCAGAACACAGCCAACAGTTGTACTTGTCATCCTGGCTTGGAAGGGAACAGATGACTTTCCCATTTTGGACCTCTGTGCTTTCAGAAAAATAACTGTCTTGAGTCCATAAGATGTGCTAGTGCTTCAAGCCTGGAAGCTTTATTCACGAATATTTATTTATTTATTTTTTAAGTGGATGATTACATGTAAACAAGTATACTGAGCCTATTTGGTAAAATTAAGTGTTTTAACTTGCAATAAGGTCATGGCTTAAAAAGAACCTCATTTAAGATCATTCTTTAAAGAACATAATATCCCGTAATAAGTATAACGGACTCAAAACTGGTCATGTAGTACATGGAGCGTGTTGGTTATGCTCTGATGTTTGGAAGAAGACAAACCAGTTAAGCGCCAGAATGGTGCGTGACCCAACCTTAAATGTTAAGCCTGTACTAAATAGCAAATGATTGTGGCAAAACAGAACATTTGTTTCTGCCTTCTGTCCATACCCTTAGTATGTTCCTAACTTCCTGTAAAAAAATAAATAAATAAAAATAAAATAAGCTTGAGAAAGTTGCTAGAATAACAAGATGTGTTCGTCTACATAATCTGAAGAATGCGAATACTGAAACTCAAATGCACGTCATTATTTAGTGACTTCGAGCCTCAG
>NC_056736.1:722945236-723117736 GCF_019279795.1 Protopterus annectens | reverse complement strand
AATGTCTGAGGTTAGTGTGAATATTTTAACTCTAAATACATTTTAATGTAGTTTATTCATCTTTGCATTCACATAGGTGTGAAATGCACTGTGTTGGGTTACAGCAGTTTGTCTGGTACTTCTAGTGCAGATGAGTAAGACTGCGAGCTGTTAATGAGCTGCTTCCTTGTAGTGCAGGGTTTATTTGTCTAGTGTGGGACTTTAATCAAATCACTCACCCAAACAATGTTTCTGGCCTGCCCCTGAAAAAGGGGCATTTGCATCCAGTGGGTTCTCTCAGGCTGTTAGAAAATGTATTGCACATGGTCTTTGAGTCCCTGCATCCATCAAGTAGCCACTAATTAGCACAACAGTGTATAGAATTTGACTATCTATCCCAGCATGTCTTTTGTACTTTAACAGCTTGCCGATGCACTTTTAATAAAGGTAAATTTTCAGGGGGAGAGAAATTTTACTGCCGCTCATGCTAAGTCAGTGTGTGAATTTTTTTTTTGTTTTCTTTAGCAAACGTCTGTGTTTTTATTGTAAAATTTGAAATAAAAGTTTTAAATTAAACTCAATTTTATCTTATTTGACCATGAGCCAGCTCAGATGAATAGAACCCATAAATGAGTAGGTGGGAGTGCATTGTTTTACCCTAACCATTATAGTGTTATTCCTTACTCTGTCTCAATGTTTGGAACTTCATAACTACTTATTACCTTCCTACAAGTAAATTGAAAAATCTATGTATAGCAGCAATATATATCCCCCAGGCCAAAATATCCCAGTACTAGAAGACCTCCAATACTGGATATCCACTACATTTTCAATGAAATTATTGTCCCAGGAGATGTAAATATAAAATGGAAAAACCTAACATTAGATTTCCCAACATATAGCATTAACCTCTTTGGGTTCTCACAACTCCAACTACATATGATAAAAATGTTATATTTGGCTCAATATTAGAATGGATCCTGGTTTCTAATCCAAGTAAATTTCCCATAGCTGGCACTCTGCCCTGTACTCTTAAGTGATCATTTACCAGCCTACACTTGTAGGAATACCACCCACATCTCACTGGAAAACCACTTTAAAATAGCCCACTTGCCGATGTTACATTAAAAAATGGTAAGCTGGTAATGTTGCAGTCGGGAATAGATGGCAAACTAAAAACACATTCATAGTTACTAGGCATCTCATCTAGAAAAGGACATACTCAGGACTGCAGCACTCCATGCCTTTAAAATACAACACAGTATCAGCAATCCATCTACATGCTGTGGGAGTAGAACCCACAGCCTTCTGCATCAAGGCACAAGTATGCTACCTGTTGTGCTACTAACATTGTTTTAAAATTCTATGCCACAATAATGATATCATTTGCTGAACAAACAGTTGCACATTTTAAGCAGACTTTGCATGAGCAGCAGTAAACTTCTCTTCCCTGGAAGCTCACAATTCGTTGAAAATGCACTTGAAACTCATTTCCTTGAAAAATGCACCTGAAACGCAGTTCCCTGAAAAATACAGCTTGGTAGTTGGGGTAGAGGATTCAGGCTCTTGTTTTCTGTAGCTAAGTTACAGGGTTTGAGCCTAGGCAAATTACTAACCACCTGCTAACCCTAACTAAGGCACTTCACTCTCTAACACACACCTCCACCTCTTGGTGCAAGAAATCTGGATAAAGCCAATTGTAAATAGGGACAGATTAAAAATATTGCTGTCATGAACTTAGAAAATTGCTAGAATAACAGGATTTGTTAGTATGTATTTTTTTTAAAGGATGTGGAGTCCAAAACTCAAATGCCTGTCATTATTTAGTAACTTCAGTCCTTCTTATGAAGAGCAGACAAAAATATGTGACAAAAATCTGGCAGTTGAGGGGTATGCTACCTACCTCTTACGCGTACACATGCTCACACAGACACACACACACACACATACATACACACACACACCTTCCTCACTCCCTCTTACACACACACACACACACACACACACACACACACACATACACACACACACACACACACCTCCCTTACTTCCTCTTAAACACACACACACACACACACACACACACACACACACACACACACACACACACACACACACACACACACACACACACACACACACCATACCTCTCATCCTCTTGGTGCAAGAAATCTGGACAATGCCTGTCATAATGAGGGGACAAAGGCCCAAAACTAGACACATTTCAGATATTGCTGTTATAGAAAGTTGCTGGAATAACAGGATTTGTGTTGGAATGCATTTTCTGAAGGATGTGAAGTCTGAAACTCAGATGCATATTATTTAGTAACTTTAATCCTTAGGTCATCCCAGTGATTTGTCAAAAAAGATGATTTTTATGAGGAACAGAGCAAAAAATCTGGACAGACTGTGAAAATCTGTACAGTTGTGAGGTATGAGGCACACATACACCCCCTACCTCCACCTCCCTCTTGCACCCCAATACCTCTCAACCTCATAGAACAAGAAATCTGGACAAAGCCACAAATAATGAGGGGACAAAAGCCCAAAAATAGGGACACATTTTAAATATTGCTCTTATAAACTTAGAAAGTTGATGGAACAAAGGTTTGCATTAGTATGAATTTTGTGAAGGATATATGAAGTTTAAAGCTCAAATGTCTGCCATTGTTTTCTGACTTCACTCCTCAATGATTTGCTAGGGATTTGCCAGAAAGGCACAATTTTATGAAAAACAGACGAAAAATATGAGGCTAAAATGTAGACATTCTGTGAAAATCTGGACAGTTGAGAGGTACAACCCCCTTACCTCCCTATTACACACACACCCCTACCTCCCTGTTACACACACACACTCTTACCTCCCTCTTACACACACCCCTACCTCCCTCTTACAAACACATGCGCTCACACCCCTACCTCTCTTACACACGCACACCCTTACCTCCCTGTTGCACACACACCCACCCACACCTCCCTCTTACACACACACACCCACATCCCTACCTCTCCCTCTTACACACACACACACACACACACACACACACACACACACACACACACACACACACATACACGCGTGCACCTGTACCTCTCTTATACCCGCACACCCCTACCTCCCTCTTGCACACACCCACACCAGCCTACTTCATACAAACAGGCATACCTCTTAAATACTTAAGCACACATACACACCTACCTCTCTTTTGTCCGTTCATGATTCACAGTCCAAATATTTTCTGAAATTCAGATTCCACATTTACAGAAGATGAAGACATAAACAATTGGTCGCACAGATGCAGAAGATGAAAACAGATCGTAAACGCTACATTTTTGCTACTAACTTTAAGGAGTTCCTGGCATTCAGTGTTTTTTCATACCTCAGATCTTGTTTGCTGCTGTTACGTATAGACATGGTCAGCTTTGCTCTCGAGCATATTAAGAGATAAGTGGATTTTTCATTAAAACTTTCCTCGAAATTTTTTCTTTTAAAACATATACTTTAGTATTCTCTTATCATTGTTGGTATTTTTCTATAAGCTTTAAAGTCCTTTTTATTTGTCTAACTCTACTTTTTACATGTTCATGTTTTCTTTAGTAGCATTGTTGATGCTTCCTTATCCTTTCCCTTTTTCTTCCTCCTTAGCCTTTAAAAAAAAAATTCCATTTTCGCTGCTAAGTTTTTTACTAGGTCTGAAAATGGATTTAAAAAATGTTTAAAAAAAAATGAGGCCGTTAAGTGCCTTATTTTGACGCATATGACGTGTCTGTTGCTTGGGCCCAAAACACCTTAATGTGGGTTGTGAAATATGTCAAAGTTTTAATCCACGTGTATAGCAGACAGAAAAAAACAAGTTGATATTGAAACATATACTTAGTTTATACAGGTTTACTCTACTCATCTCTAACCCCACTCGTAAGGTAAAAAAAACAGAATAAAGTCTAGACTGGATACTCGTCTCACACCCTCAAATATTTACCAAGGCAGGGTCCCTACCCAATACCTTTAGTGATCATCTTCCTGCCCATACCCATAGAACCCAACTTCAAATAGACAAACTGCATTGTCTGAGAACAACTAGGAATCTTACCCATTTCAATGGACAACTATTCTTAGAGTCTCTAAAGCCCCACAACTGGTCCTCTACCAAATTTCTCCTACTGGATGAAGCAGTCAACTACTTCAATAATGTCTTTTTAGATATTCTAGACAGTCTTGCCCCCACACGTACCAAAAGAATAAAGCCTAACCATGCCCCATGGCTAACTAAACAAACAAAACAGACAGTTACCTCCAGGGATAAAGCCTAGAAGGGATGGCATAGAAATAGAACCCCATAACTTGAACTCAGATCTAATGCCAAAAAGCAAGTCATCAATGATAAAAAAAGCTTTTTCTCCACTAAACTCACTACCCAACAATATAACCCCAAATTGTTCTGGAACTCTTTCCTCTCTCCTAAATCCTGGTACTCAATACAACCCCTCCCCATTTCCTGAGAAAGACCCTCAAGAAATTGGCCAACCTTCAATTCTCATTTTATTGATAATATTCAAAAACTTGTTAATGATTTCTCTCTACAAACTAACAAAGGTATAATTAGCAACATAAACGACAGTACAGTCTCTAACCACTCCCCCCACATCAGTTGCAATTCCAACAAAAAAAATCCACTCCTCTATTTACATTACAACCAATACCCACCTCTCTAGTTCGTAAACTGCTCTCAAAACTAAAACCATGCTCCCTCTCTTCCGATGACCTCCCAGCTGAATACTTAAAACTTGCAGCAGATTCTATAGCTCTTCCAATTAGCATTCTCATTAACCACTCATTCTCTGAATTGTATGTCCCACAACTGTGGAAAAACTCAATTGCTACTCCCCTTCACGAAGTTGGTAACACCAGCGATCTATCTAACTACCTGCCCATCTCCATACTTTCACCTTTAATCTAATATTCTAAAAAAGTGTATTAATTCTCAATTGCTAAAACATCTCACAGACAATAACCTACTTGCACCCACCCAACATGGTTTTCGGCCAGCACACAGCACAACAGCAGCCTTGCTGTCATTTACCAACACTGTATACAAAGCTCTTTATGCAGGCCTACTAACATCAGTGATCCTACTAGACCTATCAAAAGCTTTTGATAGTATCCCACTCAAAACTACTTTCATAACTTGAAACCGTAAACTGCTCCCCACACACTCTAACCTGGTTCTATAACTGTCTACACCACAGAAAGCAATCTGTTAGATGGCAAAGTAAGGAATCCGATTACCTGCTCAACAACACAGGCATTCCCCAAGGGTCTATTCTTGGGCCCTTGCTTTTTAACATATTTAGTAATAATCTCCATAAAGCATGCCTGCAAAGTACTCTCATTCAATACGCAGATAATTCGACTATAATTACATCTTCTAACAACACCTCAAATCTCCTAAAGTTAACACAAAATGGATTTACTTCCATAGAATCCTGGCTTATCGAAGCTCAACTGCTACTTAATCCCAAAAAATCGAAACCTTTACTCTTCACAACCAAACTTCTAACTCTAGACTTAAAAATATTCTCTCAAAACAATACAGAAATTGAAATTGTAAGAACATCCAAACTACTTGGCATCACAATTGATGACAAACTCTCCTTTGAGAAGCATATACTCAGCCAAATCAAAAATACCTATTTTAAGCTTGGCAAACACTAGAGGCATAAACTCTATTTGGACAAGTCTACCAAGTTCCAAGTTGAAACTAGCTAATAGTCTACTTCTACCCTCCCTCTCCTATGGTTGCCCCATTTTCACTAACCTACACACATCTCTCCTGAACAAACTGCAGTCATGCTACTGTAAAATAGCTACGTTTGTCTCCAACATGATGACTCGCACACATCATTGCCTGGCCATTAAATCTATAAACCAGTTTGAGTTCCCTCATTACCTGCATAACTCCCAACTTACTCTCACCCACAAACTACTAAATATCTCATCTTAAAATACTTATCTCCAAAATTCAACTCAATAACTGTAATCCATCTATATTAATGCCGTCTACCTTCCCCCAGGGAATAACTCTAACACCCTAGAAAATATCCTAAATTGGCTTTCCACCAATTATCCCCAAGAAACAATAGTACTCGGTGACTTTAATATCAACTGGAAAAGCTGTACTTCTGAACAGCCTTCTACTCATATTAACCTACACGGGTTCACTCAAACTATTAGCTCCCCCACAAGGACCAGTAAACGCTATAACAATGAAAGCACCCTAGATTGGATTCTGATAAATAGACATCACCAAACTTACAAAGTAGGGACTCTCCCTGAGGATATAAGCGACTATGCACTCACCTTCATAATCAGTTTTAAGACGGACATCCCTAGCCCAATCGCCTATAGAACAATAAGGAGTAACAAAAATTTTAACCCTGACATCTTCCAAACTGAACTTAAAGTATGCGATTGGTCACCCCTCAAAAACTTACTTCTAGAGGAAGCAGTAATCTACTTTAATACTAAATTCTTAAGTATTCTAGACTTCCATGCTCCAAAAAGGACCATAAGGACCATTAGAACTAGGAATAAACCTGCCCCCTGGCTCTCAAAAGTGACCAAACAAAAAATGCTCCTCAGAAATAAAGTCTGGGCCAAGTGGCTTACTACTAAAAGCCCAGAGGATCACTTAAAGTTCAGACAGCTAAGAAATGATACAAAAAAAGCCATTCTGTCAGACAAAAGAAACTATTACATTCAACTCCAACATACCCAGCAAAACAAACCACAAAAATTCTGGGCAGGGATTAACACACTTTTACACCCTGACCATTTTGTCACACCCACCCCAGGAGGTACTGACCATGATAATCCAAAGCAAATTGCCAATACCTTTAACACATTCTTCACTGAGACCATCCAGTCTCTTGCCAATTAACTAACTCCTGACAGCTCATCTGTGACTTCCTCTACTACTACCTTACCTCCCTCATTTCATCTCAAACCTGTCCCTACATCCTTTATCCATACCCTTATACTGAAACTCAAACCTACCACCCCTGCAGCTGATCTCCTTCCTGCAGAATATCTGCAAAAAGCTGCAAATGCCATAGCCTACCCCATCTCCATCCTGATTAACACAACAATCTCTGAGGGGACTATTCCATCTATTTGAAAGATCTCGCATATTATTCCCCTGCATAAAGGTGGAAACTCCAGGGAATTATCCAACTACAGACCTATTGTTATACTATCTCCACTGGCAAAAATCATGGAGAAATGCATTCATAAGCAACTGTTAAAACACCTAATAGATAACTTATTAGCTAACTGCCAACATGGCTTCAGGCCATTTCACAGCACTACTACTGCCCTTTTATCCTTCTCTGACTGTATAAACAAAAATTGCAATAACAACACTATCCTCAGCCCTCTTTATTGATCTCTCTAAAGCCTTCAATATGGTTAACCACCAACTTCTCATAAACATACTCAAAAACCTATCTCTAGATGCACTGGCTATGCAATGGTTTCAGTCCTACTTAAACAATAGGCAACAGGCAGTTCTGTGGGAGAACAACTTATCTCCCCATTGCACTCTGTGTCCCCCAAGGTTCTGTACTTGGATCTCTTCTATTTTATATTTTTATCAATGACCTGCATTCTGTAATTCCTCAAGCTACCATAATACAATACGCAGATGACTCCACATTAATATGCTCAGCCCTGAATCCATCAGACCTTCAGTCCCTCACCCAAAAAGTGTTTAACACAGTAGAGGAATGGTTACTACACCATTGCCTCATCTTGAACCCCAGAAAAAACAAACTCATACTTTTTACTCCCACCCATAGGGCCATACCACTATACTTTGCTGTTACATCAAACAATGGAACCATCATATCCCCTGACCCTACCACAAAACTCCTAGGGGTACTAATTGACAATAACCTTAACTTTGATATTCTCATTAACAGTACCATAAAGACAGTCAACAAAAAACTAGGCTCCCTCTATAGAATCAAATCCTTTCTTACCCCACTAGCGAGGTCTACTATTGCCCAGACCCACTTAATCTCCACCCTCCTCTACGCCTCCCCTATATATACTAACCTCTCAAAAAACAACTTGAACAAACTGGCTGTCTCCTACAACAATATTGCTAGATTTGCAACAGGCTCTATATTCAGAACCCATCACTGTACTAATTATGAACAACTAGGATGGCTAGAGTTGCCAAATTTACTTCTATTTAAACAATTAACAGTTGCCTACAAAATCCTGTATCAGCCTACTAACACTCCAATTCTTAACAACCTTATCACCCCCTACAACAACCTTAAGACCCTACGCTCATCTAATAAAATATTAGTACACATAGGCAAAACCTACAATAAGGCTGGTGACTTTGTTTTCTAATACCGTGGGTAAAACCTGGAACTCTCTCCCCAGTGACCTGACCTCCCTTTCTTCACTAACACAATTTAAAAGCAGGCTGAAAACTTACCTTAAATCCCATTGGTTATGCCCCTGTGTGAACCCAGACTAACTACTCATGTTATTTTTTTACAAAGACACCTGTCTTATTAACTGTATATACTAATTGCCTATTGAAAACCATAAAGATAACGGGCCTTATATTTGATTAAAATCTCTATCAATATCCCTAAAATGTCATTAACACTACCTACCTATGTTAACAAATGTTACATGTCATATGATTCTGCAATCAAACGTGTTTTGAAGTGAACATATTTGCTTATATATTAATCTACTCACATCTGTAAAATCTATCATATATAAAATAGCTTAATCTTGTATTGTACCTGTGAAATATTGTTTTTTATATATAAATTTTACTGTTTCCGAGGAGCTTTTCTCCCCAGGCCTCTGCTGAAAATGGACATATATCCAGCTGGACTAGCACGGTCAAAAAATGTAAAATAAAATAAATAAATAATCCAAACTACTTCCTATCCCTCCAAACTATAATGCAAACACACGCACCTACTCGGCATCTTAGGTCCTCTAACAAACCACTCTTAACCAAAACTAAACCCAACAAAAGAGCTGGACGATGTCTCTATTTCCATGCCATTGCCAAATTTTGGAATGCGCTCCCTCTCTCTAAAAACATTTAAATTTGTACCAAAAGAACACTATCTCAATAACCTTGTCTGTTCTTGTAGTCGTATGATTAAACCACCTTAAATGTTTTGGCCAATATACATTACAAATAATTTTACTAAATATAGTTTCAATTTACACTGTCTTCGTATCCAGTTTTTCTTGCTTTCTTTATTTCTGTGGCTAAGTAAACAGAATTGATTAAACAGTACTCTTATGAAAATATACAAACAATTACTAAATATTTAACACACTGGGTTTATTTTCTTGTATTCCTTTATAATATGCATTTGTCTGGTATATCTACTTCAATTTGTATTATGTAAAAGCTTTCTTGACTTTCAAAGTTAAGCTGATATTATGTAAAAATTTCTGTGATTGTATGGAGTTTTCTCCCTGGGCCTCCACTGAAAATGAGTCGTTGGGCCCAGTGGACTTTCCTGGTCGACAAGGTCAACAAATGTCAATAAATAAATACTTCTGACTTTCTTTTCAGAAGCAATTTCTGGGGCTTCCAAGGACACTCCAGAAAAAGTCCCCAAGAAAGCTGGGTTCTTCAACTCAATCTTCTATGGAGCCTCCTATGAAAAAATCCAAATCTGATCCAAAGATGTCCAGCTCCAAGATGTCAACAGCCCCCAAAGTGCCTTCGGAGCAGAGTACTTTGGCTCCGAAGATTATTCCTTGGGTCTGATACTCGACAACTATTGACCCAGTTCCTTTTAGATTTCTGTTTCCCTTCCTTGATAGATGGCGGTCCAAGTCGCCATCTATTGTTTCATGTCATTCTTCCGGGAGTCTCATTGAAGCTGACGTGGATAGAATGTTGAAGTTTTTCTCGATGTAGATAGAAATGGGAGTTCCCCTGGATGCGACCCCCCTTGGGTCAGGAAGCCATAGCCAGCTCTACCCTTCCATTACTGTCTCTTTCTCCAATCTGGCACTTTGTTTCGGAATCCTTGGATTCAAGTTTTGCTGGCACCATCTGGTTCAGATCCAAGAGTATTGGTGTCCTGTGATCCGAAGGTTTCTCTGAGTGCCTTGGGTCTGATGAGTTCAGGGCTCTTGGAGATGAAGTGTCCTGGTCGGATCTGAGGTGTTGGAGTCAACTCCAAAGTTTTCGGAGTCATCTCTGCTCTTTGGAGTCTCGGCCCTAGACAGCTTGACTCTGGCCTCTGCCTCAGGTGGATTGCCTTCAGAGCAGATGGAGACAGGACAGATGTATGGCTTCTTGGTTCCATCAGCTTTCTTCTCCTCTGGATGGACTGTCTTTGAGGTAGAGGAGAGAGATTTCCCTGCTTCAGCAGGATTAGATGGTCTCTTTCCCCCCTCAGATCTTCCCTCTACATCCCATGTGTATGTGCAACAACAGCCTCAACATTCAACTCCATAGGAGACAGCCAGTCCAACCCCATCCAAGCTGCCCAGCAGGGTATTACCCTGTTTTTTGACATTTCCCTGGAACATCCCACCGTAGTACCCCAGTAGAAAAAGTGCAAAAAGGAGACACTTAAATTCCCCTCAGGAGTCCGTCACGGAAGACACAGATTTCAACAAAGGAGAAGGATCCCTCAGATCACCACCTGAAGATGTCTCATTTGGAGACATTCTGGGGATCGTCAAGCAAGGGGGGGTGGTTGGCCCTCCCAAAATCCTTCAGAGGAATCAGTGTTTCCTGAAGTGTTTGAATCTGGCCCGACTACCTCCTGGGTAACTACGTCCATTCGTAACTCAATGAGTTGATCTCTTAGTGGGCATGGAGGGAACCTGATGCGATTGAACCCATCCACAAAGAGATCAGACCAAATTCTGGCACCTCCAACAGAAAGGGAACACTGGAGCGCAAAGGAGTACTAGTAGACTCCATGGTCATGGCGGCAGGAACTTGTGGAACAAAAGTTGATTGGGGAAGCATGTCTATGCTTCAGCGACCTTTGCTCTTAAGGTCACTGAATTACCTGGCATATTTCGCAAGGTTATAAAGAGATTTGATTAAGGAGTTGTCAAATACTGTTAAAAGGCCCACTACTGCAGAGTCTCAAGCTTCAGTAGCCTCGTTGTTGACAACCCTTCAGTCCATCTCATATTCATCTATGAGGCTTATCTTTTATGCAGCTGTGGGTATTTCAGGGGGGGCGAGTTCAGGCATTGCAGTAAGGAGACATGCCTGGATGTGCTTGTGTGATTTTTGTTGAGCCCTTCAAATCTTTCATCAGTTCTCCCTTTGCTGGATCTTCCTTGTTTGGCCCCAAAGTGAAGGATGCACTGTCCAGGTGCGAGAAGGATGGAAAGACATTGTCTGCTGTAGGAGTAAGTTTGTCAACCCCCCCCCCCAAAGAACCTTTTCTACTAACCAACAAGGGGGACAGAAGATGTGGTTCAAAAGAATCTCGGGCCTTTCCAAGATCCATGTGGCGATAGTTCCCAGAGAGGCGAAAGGTGGAACACTATTGGAAGACGCTGCCCAGCTGGTAGAGGTGGTCCACAAAACCAAGGGTCTAGAGATTCCTTCTCTTGACAGACCTTGTCTGCACTCCTGAAAGGAGGCCAGATTGTCTCCCTCTGGAGGTAGTCGGGGGGTCATTTATCCCTGCACCAGAGAGCTTGGCTAGATATTACAAAAGACACTTGGGTGCAGAGGATTATTTCCAGAAGTTATATAATTCCCTTTTTCCTTCCACCTGCATCCTCACAAAAGTTTCCCGATGTTCCATCCAATCAGAAGAAAACAGCTGCACTAGAAATACAAAAGCTGCTAGAAAGAGAGTCCTCCATGAAGTCCTACCAGACCAGAAAGGATCTGGAACTTTAGAATCTTTTTAATGCCAAAGAAAACAGAGAACTGG
The DNA here is from genome assembly GCF_019279795.1 of Protopterus annectens. Taxonomy (NCBI): domain Eukaryota; kingdom Metazoa; phylum Chordata; order Ceratodontiformes; family Protopteridae; genus Protopterus; species Protopterus annectens. The sequence goes on along the minus strand of NC_056736.1, from coordinate 723,105,784 downwards.
AAACCAATTATGGATCACAGCAACTTGAACAAGTCAGTTCGACAGTCAAAGTTTCAGATGGTCACAGTTCAGTCCATCTTGCCGTTTCTAAGCAAGGATGATTGGATATACTCGATAGACCTTCAGGATGCTTACTGTCTCACAAAAATGAACAGGCGGTTCAGAAGGTTCTTGCGCTTCCAGCTGGGAGCCAGTCATTTCTTGTTCAGAGCTCTGCCCTTTGGTCTCACCACAACCTCCTGGGTGTTCACCAAGTGCATGGCAGTGGTGGCAGCTCACTTGAGACTGCAAGCATTCGGAGTGTTTTCATATTTAGATGACTGGCTCATTACCACCCCGACCAGGCATCTCCTCATAATAGCGAGGGACCAGGTACTCCAAACTTGCTCCCTTCTAGGAATCACAATAAACTACAACAAATTTCAGTTGCATCCATCTCAAATACTGGAATTCATAGAAGCACATTTCAATACAGTATCTGCCATAGCCTCACTTTCCATAAGATTTCAGGTCAAAAAAATTATAACACCAAAATTTCAGCCCAATTAATTCTTCAAGCCTTGGGATCAATGTCAGCAGTCAGTATTCTTGTTTCCTAGGTGAGATATCATTTGAGAATTATTTAGTGGATGCTAGCATGCCAATGGTGAAGTCTTTATCAACAGATGTCAGTTCAAGTAAGGATTACACAGACATGTAAGAAATACCTTTGGTGATGGATAAGGTCAGATGAGCTTTTAGAAGGTCGCCCATTCATTCTCCCTCAACCCAAAATCATAGTGACCATGGACGCATCCCAGATTGGGTGGGGGAGGGGGTCTTCCTGGGGAAAACAGTCCAAGGCACTTGGTCCCAGAAGAGGCCAATTTGCATATAAATGTTCTGGACATGAGAGCAGTGCTTTTAGCATTGTAAACCTTTCAGGATGCTCTACCTCTGGGGACATTTGCGATCCAAACTAACAATATGTCAGTAGTTTGATACATCAACTAACAAGGAGGAACCAGGTCTTATCCCTTGTGTTGAGAAGCCCTCAGAGTGTAGCAGTGGCCGATCTCATCCAACCGGTTTCTGATAGCAATGCACATTCTGGGGAAGTCCATTGTTATAGCAGGCAAATTGAGCAGATCAGTTCTTCTACCTCACAAGTGGTCTCTCAACAAAATAGTGATGGAGGTGATTATCCATCAGTGGGGCCAGCCTTGCTGCAATCATTTTGCTTATTTCCTAAACAACAAGTGCAGCAGTTTCTTTGCCCTGATTCCCCCCCCCCCAACAGGGAAATTACCGAGGGGCACTCTGCTCCATGATTGGCCCTCCAGTCCTCTCTATGCGTATCCACCAACCCCATTGATTCTCATATTCCTTCAGAAAGCCACAAGGCTCATTCTCATAGCTCCCTACTGGCCTCCGCAGGTTTGGTTCTCCTTCCTTTGGCTTCATCTTCTTTACCCACCTTGGATTCTGGATCCAATTCCCCAACAGGAATGATTCATCCGGATGTCTCAAACCTCAAGCTAACAGTGTGGTTTCTCCTGTTAAGGTAATAGCCAGACAACCTATGCTGTCATTCCCTGTCGTCATATTCTTTTGTCTTCCCATAAAGCTTCCACTAGGAAAATCTGCAAGAGTAAGTGGAAGATGTTTTTATTGGGCACATCAAAAACATATAGATCCCTTTTCAGTCCCTACACAAAGTGTACTAGAGTTTTTGGCAGAAATTTTTAATGAAGGTGCTAGCGCCTCTACCATCAAAGCTCAATTGGCAGCAATCTCTGACTTTCATATAGGAGCTGACAACTCTTCTCTAGCTTCTACTAAGATGTGCAAGGCCTTTCTAAGAGGTACTGTTTTACTTAGACCACTTTATAAAGATCTTTCTCCTCCTTGGGATTTGAACCTAGGTCTGCAGGCCTTAATCCATTCCCCCTTTGAACCAGCTGGAAAATGTGATCTTAAATTTTTAACCTGGAAGACTTTATTTCTAGTGGCTATTACGTGTGGCAGGAGAATTTCAGAACTTGAGTTATCCTCTAAACCTCCTTAATTGATTTTCCATTAAGAGAAGGTGATATTAAGAACCAATCCCTCCTTCCTAAGGTGGTATCAGAATTCAGTATCAGTCGATCAATTACCTTACCTGTTGTCTTCCCAAAATTTGAAAATAAAGGTGAATACGTTACATTTGCTGGACATTCATAGACACCTGAGTTTATTCTTGCACAGAATGAAAGACCTTAGAAAATCTGATCAATTTATATTATTTGCAGATAACAAATGGGCAAATCTGTGACAAAGGTAACACTGGCAAGGTGGGTAATAGACTGCATAGCCTTTGTCTATAGTAAATCAGGTATTTTGTTACCAAAATCATTAAGAGCTCACTCTGAGAGTACTTGTTTGGCTTGCTTACTGTACTCTGGCCGAATATTGTGGATCTCTGTCTGCTTTTTATTTTGAATTGAAGTTTTAGTTACGTCTATTTTGTTTCTTATTCTTATATTATATTTGTTTTGTTTGAAAGTTCCTATTTTGTTGGAGTTTTAAGAGGCCGTGGCTAGGGTCAGTTAGAAAAGTTAGCAAAAAATTCCTTTGCAAACAGTGATCATTATAAGTAAAAAACTAAGAGCTCTCATAAAATCATCCAAGGCAAATTTTGTGAGAAAAATCGCCAAGGACTCTAAAGAGAATCATAAGGCCTTCTTTAGCTATGTTAGAAACCTAGGAGGAAACTCCCAGATATGCTCAGAATTAGTTCAAAATGTGAAAATTACTGAACCTACACACATTGCCAACATACTGGCTGACAGGTTCAGTGCAAACTTCTCCCCCCCAAAAGGAGAGATATCTATTCCAGAGGATTGTAGCCCCCCAAACATCTCCAACGCCCCAGGTGAGAACTGACCTCACTAAGGCAAAAAACACAGCATCCATGGGACCGGATGGTGTCCCCGGCTGTGTGCTTCACGAACTCAACGAGGAATTAAACCCACAGTTAGGACAGCTGTTTAATCTTAGCCTCACCTCAGGATACGTACCCAAGGAGTGGCGCACGGCGACTGTGTTCCCACTTCATAAGGGCGGTGCCTCCACAGACCCTGGAAATTACCGCCCCATTAGCTTGACAAGCCTTATCTGCAAAGCCATGGAGAGGATCATAATGGAACTCATAAATAAAGACATAGGGAACTTGCAGACTTTGGATCCAACCCAGTTTGGCTTTGTCAAAGGCAGATCCTGCCTCTTAAACTTGGTTGACTTTTTCGAGACAGTCACCAAGGCCATTGATGAGGAAAGGCAGTCCATACAGCCTACCTCGACCTGGCAAAGGCCTTCACACAATACCCCACTCAGGTATCATCGAAAAACTCATCAGCTTGAATGTAAACCCATACATCACAAGATGGGTTGCAAACTGGCTAAGTGACAGAACCCACAGGGTCAGAGTTGCTGGAGCCATGTCAGACTCAAAGCCGGTCACAAGTGGTGTCCCACAGGGCTCAGTCCTGGGTCCACTCTTGTTCGGCATCTACTTTTCTGAAGTACAAGCAAACACAGGAGGGTTATGGCTGACAAAGTTTGCAGATGACTGCAAACTGGGCCATAGTCGAAAACACATCTGACACAGATATCCTCCAGAAGGGCCTCACAGAAATGGATAACTGGTGCCAGAGCCATGGCCTGAAGTTAAACGCCAAAAATGCATAGTCATACCCTTCGGGAAAAACAAGGTTACCCCTAGCTACCATATAGGTGGCAATCCACTGAGCACAGAAAAGTCATCAGGGATCTGGGGACCCAGGTTGACCGTAGCCTTCGCTTGACACTCATGTTCCTAAAGTAGTTAGGAAAACCTTCTATATCGCCCACCTGATCATGAAGGTATTCACATCTAGATCAAGGGAGGTGATCGTCCTCCTGTACTCATCACTCATTAGACCTATGATTGAGTACAATGCCCCGTTCGGAATGTATCTGACCAGACACCTGCTGCAGCTTGAAAGGCCCCAAAAGTTCCTCACCAAAAGGATAAAGGGTCTCAAAAATATGTCTTATGCTGCCCGACTGAAAGAACTCCAGCTCTATTCAGTCTCATACCGCTTGCTCAGAGGTGACCTGTGCCTGACATATAAGGCCATGTCAAACCCAGATTTGATGAATATGCTTCACCTCAAAAAATCTAGATCCCTCAGAACCACAAGGGCGGGAGACTTAAACCTTGACACGGTTATAAATAGAATGTGCTGGAGGGACAGATTCATCACCCAGAGACTCCCTATGCTGTGGAACAAAATCCCGGTACATGTGAGGCAGAGCACCTCTCTGGCCTTGTTCAAGAGGAATCTTGACCAATGGATCCGAGATTGCAGATATACCCCAGGGATTACTTCAGTGTCACTGCTTGACAGAGGCACAGCAAAATGATAGGCATAGTTTTTATTCAAACTAAAGGGGTGGCGAAAGCCACATAACTATGGGCTAGGCTTATAAATGCCCTTGGGCAGATAGCCTAGTATGAACCTATGAACCTATAAAATCAGCTAATTAGTGGGAGGAGCTGACAAACAGTATTCCTCAGTTTAGCTAGAAATATCTCTATTTAGCTGGAGTGCTTGCTTTGCATGCTTGCTGTACTCTGGATGAATATTGCCGATCTCTGTCTACATTTTATTTTTTCCCACCCACCTGCTCTACTGTTATGTTCTTAAACTTGGTGGCTTTTGAGTTGGCCGCCCTTACTATAAATCTGATTTTGGACACTCCTCCCAGTCCCATCTCATCAGCTCATTCTAGTGAGTACAGAGAAATCATTTGGGAAGGTCCACCCCCTTATTTCTTAACCTTGAATTATCTTGTGTTTCCTCCCTTACCACTTAACTAAAAAATAATGCACTTTATTCAGCTGCTTTTACTGTATTTGTGTTTCTTTCGACTTTATTACTTTATTTTGCTTTTGCTGCTTGTTATTAAAAGTGTTACATTTATTCTGCTGCATTTATTACTGCTTATTAGTAGCCTGATTAAATTGTAACGGTTATTCTAAGCCTGTTAGTTTTGGTTTAAGCGCTTGGGCTTCAGGCCAGTTATTTTACATTAAGGTTTGTGGTCTACACTCTTGTGGGAGGAGAGGGTAGCCTCTGCCTTTCTGAGCTGAGAGTTGCTGGTTGAAGGCTTATTGTGCCTCCTTATTTGAGCTGTTTTTTTCTGAAATTGTTGCACTTTGCTGCAGCAGAGACTATATTCAGACCTGCTGCATCTAGTTCTGTTTGTATAACTAGAGCACTAAACCAGACCATCTTTTGTTGGAGAGGGTCCCCCTGCACCCTAGTGGCAGGAGTGTGCATTTAAAACTCATCTGATTGAATATTGCTGGAACAGAGTTCATTTTTGAGTTTTGATTGGTTAATTTGTTCAAATCAGTTTGCTCTCATTTGCTACATAACCACCAGGTTTACACTTTCCACTCTGCCACACTGGTGGGCACTGTTGGTGGTTATAGACGCAAACACTTTTGCATGCAAAGTTTCCCTTGGTACTCTACTGGTGCTCCATTTGTGAGTTCTCATGATTGTTCCTCACTGACAGGTGATACATTCAGCGAACTCCTGAGGTACCAACACAGATCCAACCCCACTACCCCTTTGTATTTGTTGTCCACTTTTCTTGTCCTGTCCTGTACACCACCTGGTTCTTCCTGTTCTCTCCTTGTTTTTTGACCACATCAGCTAACCTATCATTATGGACAGGTAATGTCCCACACTTTCTCCAGCCAGCATGGTTGACATGGACATCCTGAGGCAATGTAGCAATTGCCTCATGTACAGTGAAAGCCCACTTCTTCTAGTCCACACAAATTCATTATGTGAGAGATGCATCTATATCAAGAACATAGAATCCAGGCTCTCTCGCTCATCTGATACTAAGCAGGTTGTCAGCATGCACACACCACCTCCTGTACCTACCAAACCAACAACACGTAAACCTACATATGTGGAGGTACTTACCAGAAGATTAGCTAAACATCAGAGAACTCCCAAACACAAGCATGATTCACATAATACATCCTCTACAGAACATAGTAGACATATATATCACACGAGTGCCTCACCAGTCAAGCGCCTACAGCATAACACAAAAACAAACATCTTAGTCATAGACAACTCAGTTGAGATGCACAGATGTCCCTTCTCGCCAGGTTGGATAATGAAAAAGTCAGAGTCAGCTGTCTGTCAGGTGACAGGATCCGCCACATCAGACACACTCAGGTCTTAACAACGGGCAGTGTTATGACTCCGTCATAGTCCATATTGGTGTGAACAACTTGAGATGTACCTTACTGGATCATATGAAGAGAGATATGACTAAGCTCTCTCTGTATCTCTGGCAGGTATGGCCCTAGCTTTAAGCAGCATTTTACCTTCGCCTAGAATGATACCTCAATACAAACAAAAAATTATTGGCTTCAGCAATTGGATTAGTTTCTGGTGTCATTTAAAGGAGATTCAGTATCTGTCAACCTGGGATGATATGGTCGACAGACCTCCTTACTTTGCCAGCGATGGTCTTTATTGGTCACCCTTGGGGTTTCTGTTACTGGCTAAGGCTCTTGCCACTCCCATAGTACCTTTTTTAGGCAATGTCACAAGAACAAAATTCCCAATGTAAAAATATCCTCAAGGTTATGCTGCTAAATGCTAGGAGTCTAAACCAGAAACTGCACTTACTGGAAGCAGTCCTCACCTTGGATGATGCTGACATTTGTGCAGTCACCGAGATCTAGTTTAAGGCTGCAGAGAGCACCCCAGCTTACCAGGTAACATTTCCTTCCACATATTCAGACCACAAACTGAAGGTGTGAGGACGAAAGGATGTGGTGCATCAATATTACCTTGAATTAATTGACTGTCGGTAAGACCACTTTTCTGGTCATTGCCAGCTATAGGACCCCCTCCATGTATCAGGACAGCCACTCAGCCTACTTGGATCTACTTGAGTCAATCACAAAACAAGCAAACACCCTCGGTAAATTTAAATTTTGTGTTCCAACTCACTTGCAAATGGTTCCTGGACTGTGTTAACTCCAGTGCCCTGGCTGAGACTCCCACAAGGGGCTCATACATCCTGGATCTGGTGCTTGCCAACATGGGGGACTGCTGCACCACCCCGAATGTGTGGCCATCCCTGGTGAGATCTGACTACAAATCAGTCTTGCTAGAAGTAACTGTAACACAAGACCCCCCCCCCACCAACTACAGTAAAAAAACTTCTCCAAGGCCAGTTATTGACAGCATAAATAGCTTCATAGCCTCTCCCCTCACTGATAGAATAGACACTTATGCTGACTTATACACCAGTGCTTTATACAAGCACCTGTGTAGCTGTATTGATTCTGATGTACCTGATAGAACCAAATGAAAAATGGACTACTGCCATTAATAAGCTATATAATAAGAGAAAGAAATTGCTGTCTAAGAGTAGGAAGAAATGGTCTCAAAACTAGAGATACTTCCTCGTCAAATTAAACAAGCAGATAAGACTCCTACTGAAGCCCTCCAAAGCTAACTATGAATCCAAATTAGCTTCCCTAACTAAGGATAACCACAAGGCGTTCTTTAGTTACATATGTAACCTCAAAGGTAAGGGCTAGATTGTGCTGAACTTATAGTTAATGGTACTACATATGCAGAACCTGTGGATGTAGCAAACCTGCTGGCTGACAGGTTCAGTGAAAACCTCACTCCCATGTCCCTGCCACATATACTCCAAAGCATCCCTAACACCTGTCTTCCACCTAGTATCTCCAAGGGCCAGGTCTTAAACACATTGTCCATGTCCAAAAATGCCTCTGTGGGACCAGACAACATCCCGGGCTGTCTTCTACATGAGTTAAAACAGGAATTAGCATCACCATTGGGCATGCTTTCAAATCACAGCCTAAGTAAGCACTGGTTTCATCCCTGTGGAGTGGAAAACAGCTACTGTCATTAAACTTGGTGGACTTTTTTGAAAAAGTCACCAAAGCCGTAAAGGACAGATCTGTGTATATGACTAACCTAGACTTAGACGAGGCCTTTGACACACTCCCCCACTCAGGCATCATTGATAAACTCAGACAGTTGGGTATCAACCCATATGTTGTCATGTGGGTTGCAATCTGGCTCACTGATGGAACTCATATGGTTAAAATAGGGGGCTCCACCTCCTCCAGCAGACACATAACCAGTGGTGTTCCACAGGGATCAGTTCTGGGACCCCTACTGTTCAGAATAGACTTCTCTGAAGTGCAGGCTAAAACTAAAGGATTGTGGCTAACAAAGGTTGCGGATGACTGCAAACCCCTAGGAATGTCAACATCCTTCAAGAAGGTCTTACACAGACTAATGACTGGTGCCAAAGTCATGGTCTTAAACTTTAATGCAAAAAAATGCATAATCATCCCCTTTGGCAAGGGTGATGTTCCTGCAAACTACCACATACATAACAATATCCTAAGCACAGAGTCAGTGGTGAGAGATCTGGGTGCACAGATCGACAGAAACCTTAACTTCAATCACCATGTCTCCACAGTGGTAAGAAGGGCATTTTTTATTGCTCATATAAGTAAGGGCATTGTCTCCAGAAAGAGGTTATAACCCCCCCTGTACTCTTCCCTCATCAGGCCAATAATAGACTTGCAATATTTCCTTTGATGTGTTCCTTTCCAAACACCTGCAGCAAATGGAGAGACCTTAAAGGTTCCTTACAAAGAAAATTCAGGGTCTTCGAGATCTGTCTTGTGCGGACAGACTGAAACCATTGTCACTTTACTCTGTGTTGTACAGACTGTTCAGAGGTGACCTGTGCCTTGCATGTAGAGCAATCTCTGACCCACACTGCACATTTGTAAGTCAAGTGGTGTACAGGTCACTCACTTAGAGGACCTTAACCTGGTATGTGACATCAGCGGAGCATGCTGGAGAGACAGATTTGTCTTAAAGAGGTTACCCCACCTCTGGAACAAGCTTCTTATTCATGTTAAACAAAGCCCCTCATTGGCCCTATTTAAGTGTAATTTAGGCAATTGTATGGGTAACCAGAAATTCACGCCGGATGTTCCACCTGTGTCCCTCTTGGACAGGAGGAATAGGTGCTGATTTTAGGGTTTGCTTGAACCAGAGACCCTTGGGAACACTGAACTTGGCTAGGCTTCTAAATACCCTGGGGCCATTAGCGTAGTAACCTCCTTTGATGATCTATGCCAACTTCATCAGTATTTGTATGTAGCACCCTGGGGGCATTAGTGTAGTAACCTCTTATGATGAGCTATGTCAACTTCAGTATTTTTATGTAGTAACATCCTGTGATGATCTGTCAATCAGTATTTTTGTCTAGCACCCTGGGGCTATTAGCGTAGTAACCTCTTATGATGATCTGTGTCAACTTGATCAGTATTTGTATGTAGCACCCTGGGGCCATTAGCAGAGACTGGGGAATAGAGTAATGTGTCATTATCAAGGAGTCAGGTTTGTAGAAGGGTGATTTTCCTGTACTTTAACAAATCACTATATGACCAGAATAACAAGAACAGATGGAAAATATAATGCCACAAGACATTTTGCCTCAGAAAAATAGTTATCCAAAGTTAAAGAATAGAAAATTTGGTCATATGTTGTGTTGTAGACTTTCATTAGTAAGGGGAAAAAGAACATGACAGTTGTAAAACAAATGAAAATAAAGCATTTTCTACAACATTTAGGTCAATATATATAAATATAAAAATATATATATATATATATATATATATATATATAGCAAACGTCTGAATCCATAACAACCAAACACACTTTAATGAGAGTGCGTTTATCGAAAAAGCACTTTCGTTAAAGCGTGTTACCAAAAAAAAAAAACTGCATTAACGTTTTCCCCCCTGCACCCCTTATGTGGGGGTCTATGCCCCCACACCCCTCCTACTTTAATATTCTCCCTCCAAGACTGCACTACAGTGGGGAAAAGGGAATTTTCCCTCATCCGCACCGTAGTACAGCCTCGGCAACAGGCATACTTACGCAAAAGTGCTTCTTCGGTGAAAAGCACTTTCGCGCAAGTATGCCTAGCCATTTGGGTTTTGGACGTTTGCTTGAATGAGCAAACGTCCTAGACCCATATATATATATATATATATATATCACACACACACAATCACGATCTGGCAAAAATAATAGATGCCCTTCCTGACGTAACCAATAAAGAGGACTGAGGAATGGTGAGGATGCAGGGAGTACAGCTGGCGAAGGTAAATGTGTTTAAATACTTGGGCTCAGCAGTTGAGTAATGGTGAGTGTGGAAGAGAGGTGAAGAAGAGAGTGCAGGCAGGGTGGAGTGGGTGGAGAAGAGTGTCAAGAGTGATTTGTGACAGACTGGCACCAGTAAAAGTGAAAGGGAAGGTCTACAAGATGGTAGTCGGACCAGCTATGTTACATGGTTTGGAGTTGATGGCACTGATGAAAAGACAGGAGTCAAAGCTGGAGGGGGCAGAGTTAAAGATGTTAAGATTTGCATTGGGTGTGACATGGATGGACAGGTTTAGAAATGAGTATGTTAGTGTGTCAGCTCGTATGTTAGCGCATCAGCTCGGGTTGGACGGTTTGGAGACAGCCAGAGAGGCGAGATTCTGTTGGTTTGGACATGTGCTGAGGAGGGATGCTGGCTCTATTCAGAGAAGGATGCTAAAGATGGAGCTGCCAGGTAAGAGGAAAAGAAGAAGACCTAAGGTAAGGTTTATGGACGTGGTGAGACAGGACATGTAGGTAGTTGGTGTGACAGAACAAGATGCAAAGGACAGGAAGAATTGGAAACAGATGATCCGCTGTGGCGACCTGTAATGGGAACAGCCGAAAGAAAAATAATACATGAAAATAAGTCTCATCTGCTGGCACTGGGGAACAGAATTATTTTCAAATCCTTTCCTTTTCTTTGCTTTCCAATAGCAGCTGTCACTTGTACATGAAACTGCAAGGATCCCTCAGTGCAGTCTCAGTTTTCACACATTAGAGGAAGGGGACTGTCAGTTCAGCTTGGGACTAGAGAAACCTACTTTTATCCAAAAGATTGCAGTTAAGCTACTTTTTTGGTTCATAGTTTCATAGACAATTACTTGGCTAATGGGCCCTTACAAGCCTAGCCAATATAACCTGATAAAGGATGGCATGGATTTGTGCCTTTGCATTGAGTATCTTATAGATTGCCCCAGTCAATAAGGGACATAGGCACTACCCCAGCTGTGAATTAGCAATTCCTCATCCATTGATCCAAATTGCATTTGAAAAGGGCCAGGGAAGGGCTCTGCTTAATGTGAATAGAGGAAGCCTGTTCCAAAGAAGGTGCAATCTCTGAGACGCATCTCTCTCCAGCATGTTTTCTTTGAGTTGCTGACTAAGTTTAAATCCCTTGATCAGGTGACCATCATGCTGTTTGACTTGCGGATGTAGCAGCTCCATCAGGGCTGGATTTGTGAGTGCCCTGTAGGTCATGCATACATCATCCCTTGATAGTAGGAGATAAGAGTAAAGGGATAGGGCTTTTAGTCTGTTTGCATAGTTCATGTTGTTTACACCCTGTATTTCCTTTGTGAGGAACCTCTGGGATTGTTCCAGCTGCTTTTAAGTGCCTAGTCAAGTACATGCAAATGGTACACTGCACTCTTATTGGTCTGATGAGGGCTGAGTAGAGTGGGACTGTAATTTCCTTGGATCTGGACAGTAAGTTGTGCCACATAAAATATTTTCTCAACACTGTGGACACATGGCAGTCAAAGTTCAGGCTGTCTGTCTGTATACCCAGATGTCTCTCATCTGAGTCTGCTCAGCGTGTGCTATTAATGTTGTAATTTGCAGAGGTATTTAACTTCCCAAAGGGTATGAGGACGCATTTTTTTTTTGCATTTAGTGTTTGGGCCATGGTTTTGGCACCAATCATTTGTTTGATCTAAACTCTTCTGAAGGATATCTACAACATTGGGGGGGTTCAGTGACTGTGCGCAGCTTGCAGTCATCTGCAGACCATCATTCAGAGGAATTCTACATTTGCCTTGACTTCAGAGAAATATATTCAAAATAGGAGTCGTCTCAGTACTGAACCCTGTAGCACAGCAGTAGTATCTGGCCTCTTGATGGATCTGGATTCACCACTTTAACCACATATCCTGTCAGTGAGCCAATTGGCTGTCCATCTGGTGACACAGAGATTTATGCCCTGTTTTGAGTTTATAGTACCTGAGTGGGGAATTGTCAAATGCCTTGGCCAGGTCGAGGTAGGGTGGTATGCACTGTTTTACCCTCATCCATGGCCTTATCACTTTCTCAAAGAAATCCACCAGATTCAGTAGGTATGGCCTGCTCTTGAAAAGCCTGAATTGGGTCGGGTCCAGTGTTTTGGAGGTCTTCTATGTTATTATGTATCAGGTCCATGATTATTCTTTCAATGGCCTTACATATAAGACTAGTCAAAATTATGGGTCTGTAATTTCCCAGGTCAGTAGATGGTCCCTCCCTTTATGCAGAGGGATGAGTGTTGCTGTCCTCCACTCTGTCGGGGCAAAGCCAATCCAGAAGCTGTGGTTAAATAGAGATCCTAATGGGCTTGATAACCCCTGATTTACCTGTTTGAGACAACCTGGTATATTGTCTGGCCCCATTGAAGCCTTGGCTTTAGCTTTAAAGAGCACATTGGTTACCTGTTTGGTGATAATTGGGGGTGGAGGGTATTTCTTGGGGGAGAACTGGAGGTGAAACTTGAGCTGAATTTGTTGGCCAGTAGATTTGCTGTCTTCCAGCTGAGTAAAGGTGATGCCATCTACAATTAATTCTGCACGTTGTTTGGTATTGCTCTTAAGATTGCAGAGATACCTGAAAAATGCCATATGGTTAATCTTACCTTTGGAGGATATTTTTATCTTAGTCTGCTTTCAGACACTTGACTAGTTCCATAATTTGCTTGTTTAGACTAATGAGAGTTATTGCTCTGTTGTACACATTCCCTCTTTGTTTTTGACTAGGTGTTCTTTCATTTGTTGTACAACCTATTAATACCAGGGGTCCACCAGGGTGGTTTGTTTTTGCGGTTTGACCTGGGTTTATTTCTGTCTGGTACTGCAGTTTCTGTGTAGTTGTTTCTATGGTCATACAGGGCTTTTGTGTATTCCTCTGCATAGGTTTCTGTGTTTTCTGTATTTGAGTGAGCTTGGAAACCAGCTATGCCGTCCCTTAATAGAGGGTAATTTACTTTAGAGAAGTTCATTTTTTGGAGCTAGATGGGGTGGACTAGTTTTACATTTATTTCAAGGAAGAATGCTTTTTGATCTGATCTTACCAGTGAGGCCATAACACTGGGGGGGGGGCACGCTCTCATATTTGTGAGTACCAGATTTAGGATATTTGTTCCCCTGGAGGGAGTGCAGACCAACTGTTTCAGGGCATTTGGATTTACGAAGTCAAGAAATCTTTGGGCCTGCATGTTGGTGGTTTGTGTATGCCTCCCAATTAATGGAGGGATAGTTAAAACACCCTTGAGCATCGTATTGGGCTGGGAGGGTAAGTTATACCTCTCAACCATACCGAATTACTCAGTTTTTACCGAGTTTTGGGGTCCAAATGAAGGGGTGCCACGATTCCTGAGTGGCACCCCTTCATTTCCAAATTTTTTCATTTTTTTTTTAAAGATTTTTTCAAATACCGCACTGTCGTAGCTGACGTCATCACGTGCGTGATGATGTCAGGTCCATCAGGGCAACCAGCCAGTCGTAATTGCGCTCACATCATAATTTCTGGCTGGTGTGGCTGTAAACGCTAGCAGGAAGTCATTCGTGGTTTGATTTGGAAGTTACAGGGAATTAACAGCAGCACTCCATTCGCGGATTACAGGGAATTGATGTGGACTCACTCATTTTACATTACTGGGAATTAACAGCAGCTCTATGTGGACTGGCTCGTTTTGGATTGCAAATGTATGCATGTCATGAACAGCAGCTGCCAGGGAATCATTGAGCAGCCACCGGTCAGCAAGTTTGGATTAACCAAAGAGCAGTTATTCACTTTGGACAATCTGCAGGGAAATAAATGAGCAGGTATTCACTTTGGAATTGAGCTCCAATGCACATGAGTGCGAGTGTTTTATTTGAAATGGATTCTTGGCTCTTGCGAGTGCTTTTGCAGGGATTAGGCAGCATTGAAATGGATTATTTTCTTGGCAGCATTCTGGTAGGAAACTTTATTCTGTGGGATTCTTTTTCTTGGCAGCATTCTGGTAGGAAACCTATTATTGTATGTGTGTGGGTGTTTGTGTGTAATTAGTGGTACATTGATTCCTCAATTGAGAGAATGCTCATGGAGTAGAGCTGAGGCTCAAAGACTTGTGGTTTCTTGCAACTGGATGGTCCACTCAGGGTCTTTCACTTATGTAGCCTGAAGGAATAGATTAGACAAAGCCTTTTTCTAAAGTTTGGATTAAAACTTAGTCAAGGCTACAGCCGTGAACTTTGTTTTAGGTTGTTTGCTGGAAGGAATATGTGGGTCTTTATGAAGTAAAGAATGTGGCATTACGACTGTAAATAGAGTAAATATTTTTGGAACTAATTGTGAAAAGCTGACTGAGTTATAAGGAAGTTTGCATACAGGCAGTTTGGCCAAGGATTAATCAAAATAACCTTGCTATTCCTCTGTTGCCAAGTGCATGGACTGTTTGAGCTGAATTGTTTTGTGGCATGATCAAGCCATAGATGTTTTGCTGCTGTTACCTGGTGTGGTTTCATTGATATGATGATAATTTGGTTTCCTGTTATATTTTTCCAATCCATAACAGCCATGGAGGAATTATTATAAGCCTTAACAGCTTCTAAGGTAAAGACTGATCAAAAGCTTATGCAACTGCTAGAACTAGTAGGACAGATTAATGTGATTGTTATCCTAGAACCATACCTGTCTCAAAGAAATTAGGCAAAGCTGATGACCAGTTATACGAGTGTACGAGAACTGTGAAGATCAAAATGGACCAAAATTCTTTCTTTTCAGCTGGTAGGAGAAGCATTAAAATATGTATAGTGTGGAGTGGACTGATTATACAGACTATGAAAAACTTAAGAAGGAATTGGTAACTATGGCTGTGGTTACTTCCAAAATGCTCACTATAAAATTCCACAACTGGACATTTTGATGCTGACAATTCAATTAGAACTCTGGTGTCAATGTAAGCAATACTATAAGTTTGTTGTTTGATCCTTCAAATAACAGTATAATAAAAATGTAAGAGCTTTACTATTATAAGAGCTTTATGTAGCAGTATGATTAAATATATGGTACAAAGTAATCCTACAGATTTTGACAAGTTAATACCTTTTGTAGAATGCTAATTAGTCAATGAGCCATTGCCCCCCCCCAAAAAAATGAGATTGAAAATAAATGCGAGCAGCTGTGCAAGATGCATATGGCTTACACTACTGTCATTCTTTTTATATATAATGTGTGTGTGTGTGTGTGTGTATATATATATATATATATATATATATATATATATATATTTATATTTGTGTGGGTGTGGAAGTAGACTTTTATGATGGGCATGTTCTGAATCGGGCAGTTTTGTCATTACTGGTTCAGTTCATGCATTTTGTTTCATTGCCTACTGGAAAAATGTTCAAACAATAATTTTAAAATGTGCTCTGTCTAACAAGTGTGCTGTATTATACAAGGAATATAATTTAATAAAGTCAGGAAGGTGTATCAAAGAACACATGTATGTTTCTTGTTTTGTGTGCAAGGGGCCAATGATTTGAAAACAGCCCAAAGATAATCTTTAGCCACCACTGGTCAGATGCATTTTCTTTGGATGTGGTGTGTGGGTTTCAATGCTGTTTCAATGAATGCGAGTTCAGTGGCAGAGAAGTTTTAATGCTAAGTCTATTTCCATTGTGAGACAGTATTGCTTTGTTTAGCAGCTTTATTTAGCAGATGTCTTAGTGTTTGTGCATTGTGCTATTAAATGTAAAAATCCAAAGAGTCATTGTAGAAGTAAAGCAGTATGCACACAGTGTTTATGGTAAATGGGGTGAAATAGACAGGTAATGGGACGTTGGAGTGGCTGCAGGGGGACTCTGGTGCCATATTTTCGTTGTCTGTTCTTCAGTTTGAGCTTGAAAGAAGTTTGCTTATTCTAGTAAACGAAAGCGCTTATTGGAACTGTTTTGAGTATCCGGTGTGGTCCTTTTTTCCTTTTGTTTTATTTCGTTGAGCTTGAAAGTTGGTATCCCACAATTCCATTGGAGTGGGTGGGGTTACATAATTATGTATGCAAATTTGATGCTAATCAGTGTACAGATTTGTACCTATTTTTAATGGGCCGTGTCCAGATTTTTGATGTTTCCAGGTTGAGAGGTATGGGGTAAGTGATTCTAGTAACTTTTAATGTATGATGTATGGGTTTCCTGGTTCTAAATGGGGGACCTGAAGCTAGCCAAGAATATGGTAATGGAATATCACACCTCTAGCACCCTACACACATTTTTGCTTTCCAGATCATATTCTGAAAAATCAACTTAAAAGCATAGGATTAACAAATGTAAGTGTTTTGTTAACAATAAAAGCTATTAAAAAGAGTGCAAATAGTGTTATCAGTAAGAAGTGACCTTTTTATAGCAGTAACAGTCAGTACATTCATAGTCTTTCTATGAATACTATAATATATAATAATGCACACAAACCCAGAGTTATATTTTTTATTTTGGTTAAACTTTCATAAACAAATTATCATACCATGTACACTATACAACTTACATAGTTTGTTAGAACACTTTTGTTAACCAGGCCTAAGGCTTGACATGACAGAAATTCTTTTCTGCATGTTTGACTTATTTACAGAATTAGGAAAACATATGCTGGATTGTATAATTAGCAGTATAAATAACACTGAATATCTTACAAGATGTGCAACTAGAACAGTGACAGTTTCTTCAACAATATCTAAAGTTCCACCTGATGCCTTGCAGTAGTTTGTAAGTTAAGTACATTAGTAATTACGACAGTAAGCAATATTTACAAAGAAAAACTTGCAGTATCTCCATTATATTGTGATATAAATGGACATTGGCAATGAATTTTCATTTCTCCCACCATAGCATTTCACACCATATCCCTCAATAGCTTGTAAGTTTCTTAGTGATGAAAATATGAACACAAATATGAAAATATGAATAAGTTGAAAAAAAAATTGCCTTATTGTTGGCACTGTTCTGGTGTGGAGTCTTTCAAGGGGGACAACCTTTCGTGTAGTAATCTGTGCCTCCTTTTCAGTCTAGCACATCCTGTTGGTTTCATGGTGCTGTGGTCCTGATATCTGCTTTTGCCTTATTTCAGCCCTTTTTTTGTTGGAATAAAAACCAGTACTCAGTTTTCGTAATCAATTTGAGATCCTTTGTTTGGCAGATGAGCACTGAATAAGTGATAAAAAATGATTAATTCATTTGCTAACAATCTTAGTGTCACTTTTTTAATGTTTCATTGCCCTTTCTGATACTGTTATTAGCTGGTAAGTTAGTTAAAGAAGCCAGATCCAAAAAAAAGTTCTAGATGCTATGAGGAGCTATGGGTGTGAACTGGCCAAATACAAAGAAGAAGCCAAAGGCTTGAATGAGTTAGAGGGTTTAATGCAATGGGTATTTTAATCCCTCCTTTGTCCTCCTGTTGTTGGTCATTCCATCTAATACCTTTGTTTCAGCAGAGCTATGTGTAATGATGTATTTATTAAATGGCATACTTTGTGTTTTCTTGTATATAGAACCAATTCTAGGCAGTACTGTAGAATGGGAAACCATTGGATTGCACAAAACACATACTTTCTATATCTCAGTGCAGGATTCTGTATGTGGACCAAACAGTGCACGGCATGCTCCTTTGAACAGGCTAGCTTAGGAATTTTGCAAGAACTGTCTGAGAAGACAGTATTAGGAAGTAATGAAATGATCTACCTACTTCTGGATGTCCTGTTGTAGATTGGCATGTGATAAGAAACTGCATATTTGACACTTTCCTGTTTTGCGACAGAGTGATGTAGACATGCAGATATTAATTGTGAGAATAACTGAAAAGAGGCAGCTTTCAAGGTGGATGAGAAGGAATGACATTAAGGACAGGTGGATATAATGGGATGGTCTAAGCGTCATGGTTCCATGAGACAGCGTATACAAAACATCTGCTTCATACTGGTGATACAAAGAATGAGCCGTTCTGAACTGAGTAGTTCAACAACTTGTTATTTCCCTGGAACGCTAATTCCACCTAATACGCGGCTTCTCAGTGCTTCTGTGGATCACTAGTAATATCTGCATTGCTTACTGTACTTATTTCATTGTTTCACTTGAAAGAAAGTTACTGTTTGTCATTTTTGCATTTAAGTTACCTGTAACACATTGCACTTAACTTACCTGGCACTTGCTCACTATGGCAATTATATAAGTCAGCACTAAAAATTAAAAGCACTACACCCTCACTCCCCACTGGCCCTTGTTTTCAATTATTAAGGAATTCCCAATATTATTCTAGCATGTCCAAACGTCAGTTGTCAATCTCCTCTCCAGTCCAGCTGGTGAATCTGGGAATCTTGAGGCAATGTTACAACTGCCTCATGTACACAGACAACCCTCTCCTCCTCCCAACAAATTCCAACACATGTGAGAGATGCAACCATATAGCCAAACTGGAGGCTAAGCTCTCTCAACTCAGTACTGGCATAACCAGTCAGGAGGAGAAGGAAACAACACTCACTACAATTCCAGTCTCACATAGACCTACCACGACAGCAAACCAAACACATAATCACACAAAAACATACTCGGAGGCTCTAAATAAAGATCTGCCTAAGCAGCAGAGACCTCCAAGCAACCGCTACCCCAAAACAAAACACGTGCAACACATATCTCACAAAGCCAGTGTGCCGAACAGTCACAGCCCTTAAGACTAAACAACACACCTGATACACTTGTAATAGGTGACTCTATCGTCAGGCACACTGACGTCCCGCTCACCAGGCTGAACAAGGAGAGGGTCATGGTGAGCAGCCTGTCGGGCGCTAGGATCCGCCATATAACACAAGCACTCAGGTCACTCCAAGGCAAGTACAAATATGACTCAGTCATTGTCCATGCTGGTGTGAATGACGTGAGACGTACCTCCCTGGACTACATGAAAAGAGACATAAAGGAGCTCTCTGAGCATGTAGCCCAGGCCGATATGACCCTGACCTTGAGTAGCATCTTACCCTCACCAAGAATGATGCCACAATATGAAGACAAGATGATCAATTTCAACAATTGGCTTAAGTACTGGTGTCATTCAAAGGGGATCCAATGCCTGTCAGCTTGGGATGATATGCTCGACAAGCCATGATGCTTCGCTAGGGACGGCTTGCACCTGTCACCCCTGGGCTTTCGGATATTGGCAAAGGCTCTTGCTACCCCCATAGTGCCTTTTTTAGGCAAGGCTCAAAAGAGAAATCCACCTCCATAGGTATCACAAGGGATAAGAAACCAAGAGTAATGCTACTCAACGCCAGAAGTCTAAACCTCAAGATGCATGCACCCGAAACTCTCCTTAGCATGGAGAACATCGATATCTGTGCAGTAACAGAAACCTGGTTCAGGGCTCCCGAGAGCACCCTAGCACTACCAGGTTATACCTCATACCATGTTTTTTGGCCCCAAAACTTGGACCGAACCACAAAAGGAGGGGGAGTATCGATAATCATCAAAGATACCCACACCTCCAGGTTGGTGGCAAAGCACGAAGCATCAGAGACTATCCATGTGCAACTAACAGTGGGTAAAACTGCCTTCCAGTTTATAGCCTGCTACAGACCACCCTCCCAAACCCAGGAACCCCACTCGGCCTTCCTGAGAACACTGGAAAATATGAAGGTCTTTCCAAACACCATTATATTGGGCGACTTCAACTACCCAAACATAAACTGGGAGCATTACTCTAGCTCCAATACCCTAGCCCAAAGATTCCTAGAATTTATAAACTCAAATGCTATGGAGCAACTTGTTACCACTCCCACAAGAGGGGAAAACATACTGGACCTGATCATCACCAACATGGGGACTCTATGCTCCAGACCAGAAGTGTATCCCTCACTGGTAAGATCAGACCATAAACTAATCTCACTGGATATTCACATCCCGACCCCACCCCCTGCCCAGAAAACCACAGTGAAAAACTTCTCTAAAGCAAATTTCACACTCCTCAAAACCGAGGTGGAATCCTTCAAAGCCCCCGGGCCTGTGGAAAATACGGCCCAGACTGCAGAATCCTTTATAAACACGTTCTATGAACACCTTCAGGAATGCATGGATCATGCGATCCCAAATAAAACCAAGACCCAATCCTCCAAAGGCAGACGTCCTGTCTGGTGGACCCCAGCCATAAACAAACTATACAATAGAAGGAGGAAGCTACTAAATGATAGAGCAAAATCCCAAAAAGGAAGGCATCACTGATCAGTATTAGCAAAAAACTACGAGCACTCATAAAATTGTCTAAGGCCAGCTTCGAGAGAAAAATTGCACAGGACACTAAGGATAATCACAAGGCTTTCTTTAGTTATGTTAGGAACCTGGGTGGTAATTCCCAGATATGCTCAGAATTAGTCCAAAATGACAAAAAATACACTGAACCCACAGACATTGCCAACATCCTAGCTGACAGGTTCAGCGCAAACTTCTCCCCCCCCCTCCCCACCAAAAGGGCAAATATCTATCCCAGCAAAGTGCTGCCCCCCTGACATCTCAGATGCTCAGGTAGGAGCCGCCCTCTCCAAAGCAAAAAACACAGCATCAATGGGACCAGACGGTGTCCCGGGCTGCGTCCTACATGAACTCCAAGAAGAGCTAAACCCAAACATAAAACTACTGTTCAATCTCAGCCTTACTACAGGATATGTGCCCAAAGAGTGGCGACAGCAACAGTGGTCCCTCTCCATAAAGGTGGTGCCTCAACGGATCCTGGAAACTATCGCCCCATAAGCCTGACTAGCTTGGTCTGCAAAGCTATGGAAAGGATCATTATGGACCTCATAAATAAAGATATTGGGGACCTACAGACACTGGATCCTACCCAGTTCGGCTTTGTTAAGGGCAGATCCTGCCTCTTAAACCTGGTTGATTTCTTTGAAACAGTCACCAAGGCCATTGACGAGGGGAAGGTGGTCCACACAGCCTACCTGGACCTCGCAAAAGCCTTCGATACAATACCCCACTCGGGCATTATAGATAAGCTCACCAGCTTAAATATAAACCCCTATGTCACTAGATGGATTGCAGACTGGCTCAAGGACAGAACCCACATGGTTAGAATTGCTGGAGCCATGTCAGACTCCAAACCAGTTACAAGTGGTGTCCCACAAGGCTCAGTCCTGGGACCTCTCTTGTTCTGTATATATTTCTTGGAGGTACAGGCCAACACAGAAGGACTGTGGCTGACCAAGTTCGCAGATGACTGCAAACTGGGCGCCATAATCGACTCGCCAGCCGACACAAGCATCCTCCAAAAGGGCCTCACAGAAACAGACAACTGGTGCCAGAGCCATGGCCTCACGCTAAATGCCAAAAAGTGTATAGTCATTCCCTTTGGCAAAACAAAGTGCCCACAAATTACCACATAGGTGGTAATCCATTAAGTACAGAAGAAGTAATTGGGGACCTGGGGACCCAAGTTGATAGCAATCTCTCATTTGACAACCACGTGGCCAAAGTGGTTAGAAAAATATTTTATATAGCCCACCTAATCATGAAGGGATTCACATCTAGATCAGGGGAGGTCATCGTGCCTCTTTACTCATCCCTCATCAGGCCCATAATTGAGTACAATGCCCCTTTTGGGATGTACCTTACCAGACACCTGCAGCAACTGGAAAGACCCCAAAAGTACCTCACCTAGAGGATCAAAAGGCTCAGATAGATGCCATATGCTGCCCGGTTAAAGAAACTCCAGCTCTACTCAGTGGCATACCGCCTGTTCAGAGGCGATCTGTGCCTGACGTATAAAGCCATGTCCAACCCGGAATTAATGGACATGCTGCACCTCAGAAAATCCAAATCCCATCGAGCTACGCGCTCGAGAGACTTGAACCTCAGCACTGAAATAAATAGGACATGCTGGAGGGACAGATTCATAACACAGAGGCTCCCTTCACTCTGGAATAAAATCCCAGTCCAGATTAGGCAGAGTCCCTCATTGACTCTCTTCAAGAGGAATCTTGATGAGTGGATGGGAGATCGTAGGTTTACCCCGGGTATCACTTCAGTGTCACTGTTAGACAGAGGCACAGTATACTAACCTCGAAAAAGGGCATAGCAAAATAAATTTAAAATGGGTGGCGAAAGCCAAACACATTCTGGCTAGGCTTATAAATGCCCTAGGGCAGATAGCCTAGTATGAACCTATGAACAAAATGTGCCCAGAAACAGGTCATGATGTCATATGTTGTGGTCTCGCTGGGGAGTTGAGGAAAGCAAAGTCTGTATCATTTGTTGGAATGACAAAAAGCTTTTAAAATGGGAATAGGTTTCCTGGAATGGACCATGGACTTCCAGGGAATGCAATATTCAGATTATGGATCTTTATTTTTTTTTTTGTATTTTGTGTATATATATATATATATATATATATATATATATATATGTGTGTGTGTGTGTCTCTCATTTTGTATCCTAGAGGGCATTTGCAGCTGTTTATCAGGTATTCTATCCTCTGTCTTTTGCTCAACTTTTTAATAGATGTCTTAACTCCCCACCTGAAGTAAGGGCAGCATTTAGTTCATGCTGATGCCTCCTGCCACTTGAGAAGCATTAGTCAGTCCAAACTATTTAAAAACTCAAGTAGTCTAATAGGTTTTCTAATTGCTGGTATCTATTATTTGGATTGTAGATGTTGCTGAAGAACAGCTGTGACTGTTTGTTTTACCTTTTACCATTCAGTGATGTCATTCTCAACAAAGTCATAAGTGTGACTGTGGTAAATGGTTAGCCTAAGAATACTTAATACTTTTATACAAAGTCAGCCACTAACCACAATGTACTTTCATGTGAAGAAAACTGATTGCTTCACAGTGCATTCATGTGTAGCGCTGCTTTTTATTGACCAATACAAAAATTGTCTGTGTAGGCTAAATTTTAATAAAGTAACCAAAGTTAGAAATTGAAAAGAACTAGAAGCCCATCTACTAAAGAAAATTCTTCATAAGGTGGGGAAAAAAAGAAGGTCAGCAGTGTTGTAGTTAATTCTGTAGTCTTCTGAGAAGGCGTGTGTCTGAAACACTTCTAACAGCTCTAACTGTAGGAAGGAAAGAAGTCTGTAAAGGAGAGTGAGGGACTGGAGCATCGAAGTTGTAAAGGGAAAGAAAACAAGTCTCATCTGTGACGTTTGCAACTGATGCAGCTCGGGAACATGTCGATGGCCTGTTCATATGCTGCATTATTCATAACATGCGGGAGTCTCTCCTTTTTGATCACCTTCACCAGTGAAGCAAGAATTCTACACTAATGGCATAAAAAAGGAGAATTTTAAATTTAGTCTGTTCAAGGCATTTTCTGCTACTGACGTCTGATTCGGTGGTACCGGTTCCTTCTTTGCCATGTGTGAAGGACTGTTAAAGGCTAACAGAGGAGTACTGTAATGTGATTAGAGAATGCAAACCATTCTAGATTGAGGCTTTGTGTATAGTCCCTTGAGTACCAGATTTAAATTTGATCCTTCAGTCAGGCTTCATTGTAGCTTTATATGTAGTTCTGCAGCCTGCCCATTAAGTCTTCTTCCTCAGCTTCCTCTGAAGTGAAATAATACTACACAGATTTCCTTGGGACCCCAGGCTAATTCTAATTTCAAGCAGTTTCTGTCATGTAGTTCAATCCAGAGGATATAAAGCTTTACCTGAAAAAAATGACTGCCTTGACAAAGCACTGATTGGAATAGAATTTTTCTCTTTACTTATGAAAAATTCATTGCCAAATAATTGAGAGACCCTCTGACTGGGGACCATGCCTGTCCTCATGAAATAACTGCAGGATATTATTAAGTAGGCTTTGTAAGTCAACAGACGTACAACTGTCAGCTCCTCGAATAGCAGACAGACTTTTAATGCATAGAATAACAAACTTGGTCTATGGAGGAATCAAAAAGCTTGGTATGAAATGTCTCATTTATCTTAAGTCCGAGGGAAAAATACAGGGCTTTAACAACTCTGTGTCCCTATATACTTCTGTCACCCTTAATGTCACTTTCTTTAGTACCATTTAACTAAGGCAGTTAGTGTTTTGCTCAGTGTTAGAATTCTTACAGCCTCTGCAGGAGAAATGAGCCAGAAAGAAAATTGCCATTTCTGTAAACTGCAGAGTAAAACGGGAACATGAGCAAAATATGCCTATGAGTTAGTAGGTATGTCCATGTGGGCCTCTGCCACTACATTGATTATAGTTTGAAATGTTTGAGGATTATAGAGCTGTGCTAACACATACTTGTCATTTTAGTATGCCTCGTCAGCATTTGCTTTTAGATTCGGAGAAAAATAACCAACTGTGTAAAATTAAGTAATTAATTCAACCAAAAGACTCCATAAGTGTCACTGGACTCAAAAGGTCATTTAGCAGGAATCACCATGAAGACAATTGGGAGGAGTGTAGCAGTTTAGTATACAGAGTACCAGGGGTTGTCAGTCACATCTTTAGTATGTACCAGTGCACCCGCCTTCTTTACCCTGTTCATGTTTCTTGACCTGTCCCGTTATTACATTACCAAGAGGAAAATCTGCCGTGTATGTAGATAACTGGAAAAAAATGGACTTCATGAGTTAGTGAAATTGTCTCTCAGATGTGCACTGTGACACCTGAGTAAATCGTTGCAGTGGGCTAATGTCACTAAAGCAGTGTCCTGGCCCTAAGAGAAATGCGACACATTCGTATGTCAAACTGCACAAGTATCACTTGCTCCAGGGATCTTAACCTAGCCTCTGACATGAGGTCATGCTGGAGAGATGCATCTCCCAGAGACTGACACTTCTCTGGAACAAGTTTCCAGTTCACGTGAAACAGAACCCCTCCCCTGACCCTCTTCAAACGCAACCTAGGTCAGTGGATGGGGGACCACATATTCACTCCTGGGGTTGGCACCCATGTCCCTCCTGGACAGAGGAAGTCGTTCTTAACTACCATAGACCCTTACCTCCGCAAACTTTACTTACCTAACCACTGACATTTGGGACAGCTTGAGATAACTATGGCTGGGCTTGTATGGGCTCTAGGGCCATTAGCCTAGTAACCTACTATGAACGAAGGTGCATTTTCTTTGCGTTGTATGCATTCTTACCCTTTTCCCTGATGCATATGGTGCTATTGAAAGACAAAAAATAGCTTTGCTTGAATGGTTCATGAGAGATGAGCATGACCAGGATGGTAGCCCAACTTCCAGAAGAGTTACCAGCATTTCAGACTGTGGTGATGGTGATCAGCATTTCAGACTGTCAAAATACATCAGGATGAAAAGTCCTGCATCTCAACCACGAGCCCTCTCCTTTTGTGCTTGGATGACTTTTCCCTGTCATACCTATTCAACGTGATTTATGGTTTTAAGAATGACACAGAGTTTTATGGCCGGCCATGGTAGTGCAGTGGTTAGCGTTGCTGCCTCACAGCAAGAGGTTCTCTGGTTCGATCTTTGGCTGTGGTGCCTTCTGTGCGGAGTCTGGATGTCCTCCCTGTGGTTGCATGGGTTTCCTCCGGGTGCTCCGGTTTCCTTCCACATTTCAAAGACATGCTGTAGGTGGATTGGGCACTCTAAATTGGCCCTAGGCGTGCGTGCGTGCCTTCTGTGGAAGATTGGGCACTGGGTTGGCAATTCGACACCATAAAACTCCACTGCCAATCATGAGAAGACAGGTGATCCGCTGTAGCAACCCCTAACTGGGAAAAAGCCGAAAGACGACGACGACAGTGGTACAGAGTTTTGCATGGCCACTTCATAATCACTGGTATTCTGGTCAAGATCGCAGGAGGTATACCTTTTGTTTGGAATTTGCATGTCCTTGGCTTGGATTTCACCAACTTTTTTTCCACACCTCCAGAGACAGGCAGGTGAATGAATTGGCAGTGCTGCAAATGCCCGTAGCTGTGTGTGTAGTGGTACTTGGGTCCTTCAGTAAAACTGAGTTCTGTTAAGGTTTTGTTTCCTGCTTTATGGCCTTTGCTTTTGCTCATGCCTCTAGACTAGGTGAAATGGCATTGAGATGGATGGATGAAAGTTGTAAGAGTGACCAAGATACCACCTGCAAGGAAATCATAATATGTTACATAACTTCCATCTGAATAACAGAACATGGTCTTATCTCCAAGCTTGCGCAACACCTGAGCTTTTAATCAACCTCCTGTCTCTGCTCATTGGGGTATGGTATATATTATAAAGTGCATGTGCAGCTATTTCAGACTTTTTTTTTTTTTTGAGTACATCGGACAAATGTTGACAGAATTTTCTTTGGAACATATTTGTAAGGGGGTGCTGTACATATGACCGACCTCAATGGCTTTGGGCTGCAGAGAGGTCAAGCCCTTTCTAATCCCCAGATGATCTGTGTTCATTTAGGGCAGGAGAGCTGAAGGAGCCATGGGGGAGGATGGAGGTGAGCAGCAGATGTTGATTCACTCATCTTGAGGGAAGGAAGGCAGCCACAGTATGCAGTGTATGATCTGGACAGCTGCTTGCTGCATCAACAGCTAACTGCTCATCTGGAGGTTGCTCATGCATTGAAGGATGTGTGCACCTCCTTGAGGATAGTGATTGTGGAGCTACCAAGGCTGCAGCTAGGGAATGGGATTTAGCATTGCATTTAGCATGACAATAACAGTATCCTTGCTTATTACAGACTGGGGTTAGTTTGAGACCAGGGTGAGGGCTAAGGTAAGTCTGGGATACCCATTGAGCAAGGAGAGAATTTGAGGGTAACTGATGTTCTTCCATTTCACTGTTGCATTGTTCATTACAATAGGGATCCCCTGCTAAGGGCTGCCAAACATCCAGCCAGTATACCAAAGCCTGTAGGTTGCTTTAAGGTATGCCATACATTACACGTATGCTCCTCGCATAGCACAGAGCATAAAGGTGGCATCGGATATACCATCCTTAGAACAACTTTGCATCCAGTCAGAGTGCTATCTCTTTATCATCGGTCTGAATGATATTTTCCCACTTCTGGTTCACCAAGCTGTTTCAGATAAGTGCCCTGTTGGGGTTTTTTGATCTTAGCTTTTTGTTTGTGTATTGTTGCTTGTCATCCAAGAAAGGTGTAAATGCATGTATGAGAGATAGATTTCCCATAAAGACTATCTCGGGCAGTGCTTATTTTGTCTTTGTGCTTCCCATGACCATACGTCCTGTTCAGTTTGTCAAGCCTTTGTTCCTAAGACACTCCAGTTGACTTTCTTCCTTGGCTTTGTATTTGGAGAATCAACGTCTTATGCTTCTAGCTAAAAACATTATTTAAGGAACTTCTCGTTCCATGGGACAGCTGTCCATGAAGAAGGCAGACAAGAAGACTAGGTCTGATTCTTCTACTGCGCAGCCCCCATTGGACATCTCTCCTGAGGCAAGTGAAAGCCCTGAGGTTCACCTGACTTCACCTTTGGGTTCTTCTGCCGTGAATGTTTCAGAGGCTGGTGTGGATCCAACCTTATAAACATTTATGGAGGCCTTGCAGACATCCACTTTAGATGTTCAGGGGGAACTGCATCTGATTATTTCCACGAGGCTTAGGGGCGTTCCTCAGATTTTGGTCAGGGAGGAAGTTCCGACTACTATTATTGAATGCTGTCCAGGGTGGGAGCATTCTAAGTTTTATAAGGCAGACGTCCCCTAGAAGAAAATGCAAAAGACTAAGCATATTTCTCCAGCTTCTAAGGAATGGTTTACTCTGGGTTGTTTAATGGTCTGATGGCTTTGAAACCTCCTCACGGGATGTCTGTTCCAGCCCCCCCCCCCCCTGGTCCTCCACTCCCCTTAAAAACCCCGGGGAACAGGGTTTTTCTGAGGAGAAGATGGATTCTGATGAGTCCCTTGTTCATCTCAGATTCAAACACCTACAGTAGGTGTCCTAAATATACACCAACAGATAAACAAGACTCACTGGAGGGATAGGTTCCTAACTCTGTAGGCGGCTTTCTTCCTAACTCAACATATTCCCAGCCTATGGAATAAGTTACCATTGCAGGTCAAGCAAAGTACTGTTTTGTCTCCTTTTAAGGCTAGTGTTTATTTTTATTTATTTATTTTTTATTTTATTTTGCTTTGCATTTGTTTACCAGGAAAGTCCGACTGGAGCAAGGTCCATTTACAAGGGAGGCCCAGGGAGAAAAGCTCCATAACATAACCGTACAAATACAACAAATGACAAAACAAATTCTGTACAGAGGCATATATACAATCGGAGCTCCATGTCTTTATATGACAACACATAATCCACGAATGACAGAAAAAGTCTATACAGTGGCATATATACAATTGAGGAGATTTTTCGAACCTTAGTTTGATTTGTGCAAGCTTGGTATATGGATAGCAAAACTTTGAATTCCCTTTTGGTAGTACAAAGCATAAAAACGAAGGAATGGAATCTGGAAAATAATGCTATTTGGGTGATATTTCATAGCTTGAGAAATAGTTTGTAGGATAGTAGTTCCTGATAAGGGAGTATTTGAGTAGAGTAGTACAGAACAGTTGAGGTAAGCAGTGAGGAGATGAGGTGTGGCAAGTTAGGAGGAGAGCAGAAAAGATTTTGTGTGATAATTTAATGGGTAGACATAAATTTCCACCAGGGTTATCATGTACTGCCTTGCTTGCCTTGGAAGGCTGACACTAATGCTCTTAAAGGGTGGCAAGGAATTTAAGTATGTCTGCCTAAAGGTGTATGTGTCTAGGCCTCTTATGGTCCCAGTGATCTCTTGCCTAGTATCGTTTCCTGCATTTTTGTGAAATGTATTGTTTATTTGGCAAGTTTTTTTTTCATTGCATTGCTTGTTTTGACATTTTTTCTCTCATATCTGTTATCCGTTCCTCTGTAGTTTTTTTCCCGCTTGCTACCCACTGGTGGTTGCACGGTTATGAAAAATGAGCCTCAGAATGGAGAACATGGCTATTTCATCTTGGCTGATACAGTAAGTGCTACTTGATCCTGTTCTGACACCACGTGAGACACGTGGGTTAATTCAAAGTTACTCATAAAAGGATTGAGTCAACGTGATGAATAAAATATACAGTCCTTCTAATAGTAAAAAATGTGAGCACTTTCATATTACGAGTACTGCTTCATCAGACAACAAAAATGACATCACTGTTTAAATAGTAAAGTGAAAGCATCACATCCAATAGGGTGTGTACTATAAAGTAAAGTGGCAAGCACATATAAAAAACTAAAACCAAATGCATTAAAATCTCAAAGCAGCTGTTAATGACCATAACAAGAACTACTTGTGCAGCTCCCTTTGTTTCAAAAAGGGATTTAATTAAATCTTTTCATTTAAACCTTTACTCCTATCTGCTTGTAATGTCAGCATCCATTTAACCTCCTGTGTTTCAGTATAACTCTGTCACCACCCTTTTACTACCATACACTCTCTGTATGACCATGAATTTAAACTCGTGTAATGACCCAAAAAGGGCATTGTGGGGATTGAGTTATTTACCATCTGTGCTGCAGTTTATTTAATTCAAAGATAATCGGCCAGCTATCTGAAGGCAAAATGGAGATACAATGGGAGTTAGTGCAGGGAAGCGTTCATTCATTCATATATGGAGACACAGTGGGAGTCAGTGCAGGATGTATCCAACCATTCATATATGGAGAGACAACGGGAGTCAGTGCAGGATGTGTCCATTCATTCATATGTGGAGAGAGAAAGTACAGTTGTGTACACTTACCATAAATGTAGATGTTCGAGTGTATTCACTGTTGCAGACATCACATTTGGGGTATTTGCTTACAGCAGCCCTCAGTCGGCCTGATTATCAAAGTCTTGGGTCCTGCATCGGTTGCTATCTCATCTTCCATGACGTCAGGTAGTCAGGGGTATAAAGCATGCAGCCGATGCCATTACATCAGTTTTTCTTGCCTCAGATGTCAGGTGCCCCCTAATGGGAAGCAATTAAATATGTATATGCAAGGTTATACCTCCAACAAAAAAACAAATACACCAAAAAGCTTTTAAGCGTAGTAAAAGAGAATAAAGGTGTAGCCAAAAGAAGTCAGGGGGCTGGAGGGAGGGTAACCAAGACTGCAACAGTGGATACACTTGAACATCTACATTTATGTTAAGTGTGCACATCTGTACTATGTTCTTCGTGTTTCGCTGTTGCATTCATCACATTTGGGTAGATTCCCAAAGCTAAGGATGGGAGGAAGAATTTAGATAGCATTAGGGCCAGCTATAAGGCCCTGCAAGACTGCAGCGGCAAAGCCAGCTCTGGATTTAGAACGCCAGGTAGAAGCTTCTAGGATGTCCCTGGTAGGGACACCTCTGAGAAAGGCTGTAGAGGTAGATGCAGCCCTGGTTGAGTGTGGTCTTATCCCCTGTGGAGTAGGTTTTCCATGGTGCTTATAACAGAAAACAATGCAGTGGTCCTATCCATTTAGAAATGGTTTGCTTTGAAATGGCCTTCCCCTCTGCACCTGCTGCAAATGCCACCAGCAGTTGTTCAGATTTCCTTTGAGGTTTAGTCCTATCCAAGTAAAATCTAAGTTGTCTGTGCACATCTAAGGAGTGCAGTATCCATTCCCCTTTGTTCTGTGGATTAGAAAAGAAGGTTGGCAAATGAATGGACGGATTAAGAGCTACACTGGATACTACATTGGGTATGAAGGAGGGATTGGTCCTCAGGGGACACCCTATCTGCATGAAAGATGATGAAAGGCTGCACTGCCATAAGGGCCTGTAATTCAGGTACCCCTCTTGCTGAAGAGATTGCTAAGAGGAAGGCCTTTTTCCAAGAAAGGAATTTTAACTCTGCACTTGCAGCTGGCTCAAAAGGAGGTAGAGTGAGGTTTTCCAGTACAAAGTTAAGGTCCCAGGCTGGAGTTGAGGCTCTCCTGGGTGGTCTTAAGTTTTTGGCTCCTCTGAGGAACTGCTAGAGCAGTGGATGAGAGAAGAGGGGCGGTTCTGTGTTGTAATGAGCTGAAATGGCTGAGGCATGAATTTTGATGGAGGAAAAAGAAACGCCCTTGTGAAGAATCTCGGTTAAGTATTGAAGAATCTGAGGTAAATTGGGTGCTGCTGTGCCCATCCCTTGAGTTTGGTTCCAGGAACAGAATCTTTTACATTTTTCAGCGTAGGATTTTCCAGTGCTAGGCCTCCTTGCCTCCAAAATGGCACTCAACACTTGTTTACTGAGGGATGGTAACGGAGAGATTAGGTAATTAGCCAGGCTGCCAGGTTCAGGGGTTTGAAGCTGAAAATGCAGAATCTGGCCCTCCTGCTGGGACAGCAGGGTAGGGGTCTGAGGTAGGTGCCACGGAGCCAGCAGTGAAACACTGCGCAAGAGGGGGTACCATTGCTGGCGTGGCCAGTCTGGTGCAATCAGTATCATCCTTGGTTTGTCTTGTTTGATCTTTAGTAGTACGTTGGAGAGGAGAGGCAAGGGAGGAAAGGCATAAACTGATAGATTTTTCCAGTTGAAGGACAGTGCATCCATTTTCCAAGCTTGTTTGTGGGGAGTCATTGTGCAGAATTTGTCCAATTGACAGTTTTGGGGGAGGCAAAAAGGTCTATATATGGGCTCCCCTATTTGTTTATCAACATGTTGAAAGTCTTTGGTTCCAGTTCCCACTTGTGTAGGTCCATGAGATTTCTGCTTAGTTCGTCTGCCAGTGTATTTAGCTTTCCTGGCGGGAACTGAGCCTGTAGATGCACTTGGTAGCTCAAGGTTGTGTTCCACATAGCCATTGCTAGTCTGCAGAGGGGGTACGAATGGGTACACCCCTGCTTGTTTATGTACCACATAAGTGGTATTGTCCGTCTTTGCCATTAATTGTCCTGGAAGAATGTGGTCCTTAAAGGCTGTCAGAGCATTCTGTACAGCTAACATTTCTTTTTGATTGATATGCAAGTGCATTTGACTTGGGTTCCATTTGCCCTGAATGCAATTCCCTGCCAGATGAGCCCCCATGCATAGTCTGATGCATCTATTGTTAGGGTTTGGGTGACAGGGAGTAGAGTGAATTGTAGTCCCTTGTTTTGGTGGCAGGCCTTTGCCCACCAAAGTAACCTAACTGTAGACAAGGTATGATAGGAAGCATTGCTTCTAGATCCTGACCATGCTGACACCATAGACTTTTTAGATACCATTGTAGTTTCCTCGTATGCAGTCTTGCATATGGAATTAGTAGAATGGAGGAGGCCATGAACCCCAAGACTTGCAGTATTTGCCTTGCAGATAGCAGGGTTTTTGTGGCCATTAGTTTGAAGCAAGTTGTCAAATTAATTTGTTTCTCTGGCATGAGGAAAGCCATCTGGGAAGTTTTGTTCAAGCTTGCTCCCAGGAATATAATTTGTTGACAGGGTACAAGATGTGATTTATTTTAGTTTATGGTGTACCCCAGACAAGTTAGCACCTTTTGTGCAAATGCCAGATGATTCAAAAGTATGTACTGGCTTTCTGCCTGAATTAGACAATCGTCCAGGTATGGGTATATTTGAATATTTCTTTGCCTGCAAAAAGCAATGATTGGAGCTAGGCACTTTGTGAATACCCTGGGTGCAGTAGATAAGCCAAAGGGCAGTGCAGAGAACTGATAATGCATGTAGACTACTTTGAAGCATAGGTATCTTCTGCAAGATTCCCTGATTGGGATGTGCAGGTAGGCTTCCTTTAAATCCAGTGTTGCCAACCAGGCATCCTTGCCTAGCATAGGAAGCAACAGGTGAAGGGTTAGCATCTTGAATTTTGGGATCACCAAAAGGTGTTTAGGATAGAAAGGTCCATGATAGGACACCATGAGTTGTCTTTTCTGGGTACCAGGAAAAGTCTTGAATAGAAACCTTGTCCCTTTTCCTCTTCTGGTACAGTTTGAATAGCCTTTATGTATGAGAGAGAGAGAGAGTACTTGCTTTTGAGCCTCTGCCCACTGATTTGGGGGTAGATTTGGCCAACCGTTTGGGGTTGATAACGTATGGAAGTGAAATCTGTATCCTTGGGAAACTATATTTAAAACTCATTTGTCCTGGGTAATGAGTTCCCAGTTTTTTGCCTGCAGAGCAATCTTTCCCCTAAAGGAGCAGTCAGTTGAGAAGGGCTTGGAAGTTTTAAAGTTGTCATTGAGACAGTTTACCATAGGGGGGAGTCTTACTACTCCCTGATTTGGAAGTGGGAGCCTCCCCACTGCTTAGTCCTGTGAGTACCCTGGGACTGAAGCTTGAGTGTTCTGCTCGTTCTGGGTTTGGGCTGAGAAGGCCTGGAAGAGGCAGGGAAACTACCAATTCTTGGAGGGCCAATGCCTACTAAATCTTGGAGGCTGTACTCCTAGAAAATCTTTAGTTTTCATAGATTTAGCTTTTTCCTCCAACTTTTTAAGTACTTCTGCTTTGTTGCCAAGCAGGCATTCCTGATTTAAGGGAGCATCCAGCAATTTAGCTTTAACATGATCTGGCAAAGATTGCTCCTTAAGCCAAGCATGCCTTCTAAGTACAGACCCAGTGACAGCAGCCCTGCAAGATGCATCTAGTGAATCAAAACCACATTGCAAAGTATGTTTTCCAACTTGTTCAACAGAATGCTTTAAATCCTTATTTTCAGCACGGTCAGGAATCAACATAATTTTCTGTTTAAGCAATTCAATAATATGCTGTTGATACTTTAACATATGAAACTGGCAGTTTAAGGCCCTAATAGTCAAGGTTGCAGAAGTGTATACTTTCTTATCCCATCTGTCCAACTTCCTGGAATCTCTATCAGAGGGGGTAGGATTTTTGGCAGTAGCCGCCTTAATGCCCTTGGGTCCCTGTGAAATAGTCGCAGTATCCGCAGTAGGATTTTTAAAAAGGAACTTGTGAAAGTCAGGAACCCTGTAATATCTATCGGGATTTCTGGGAGCAGGAGGTAGAGTCGGGCCAAGCTAGATTCCGAAAAGGCATCATCAACAATGTCTAGTACAGGGGGGATAGCTAAAGGCCTGTGCTTGGGCAGGAGTAAGAAATCCCTAAGCCTCTTTTTAGAATCAGAGTAATCCTGGCTTTCCCAGCAAAAATACACCCTAAGAGTATGCAAGGTTTCACCAAAAGAGAAATCCTGTGGAGGGGAAGCAGAGGGAATAGAGTCCTCTGCATCAGAATCCTCATAGGTAGAGGAGGGTAAATCCTGGTCATCAGAGGTAACAGAAATTTCAGAATCCTGACCAGAAGTATCATAAGCCAATTCAGTCCTAGGTCTTTTAGAGGGGGAATGTTGACTTCCCTGAATTAAAGTAATAAGGCCTTCAGCCATTCTTATTTGTTTTTTTAGGCATATAGGCCTGACCATGCGGTCTGTGCATTGGTTTTCTAGGTATGGTTCGAGTTTTAGGCGTAGAAGAAGAAGATGGCAGTTTAATATGCATGTCACTAGGGTTGAATACATCCTTGGAAGCCAGTGCCTGCACAGCAGCTCCAGACCCATCCAAGGTAGAGACATCCGCAGGTTCCACAGCTGAAGCATCTCGTGGCATACTGGACTCTGAATGGGTCTCAGTAGAGGCCTGCAAATCTGAAGTAGTGGGTATCGGGCTGCAAAAGCGCCTCACTGAGTACCGGCAAACTAGTGACTGGCTTAGGAGAAGCATCGTTGGCAGCTTTGGACCTAGGCGGCCTGTCTCTGTCATTATCTTTGCATTTTTTCGGAATGTCGGTAGTCTGATGGCTTACCGAAGACATATCTGGATAATTGAACAAAGTACCAAAATATTTAGAAGTGTAAATATATACTGTCGACGAATAGTTTGTTTAAATAAGACACAAAACTGACAGCAAGGTACATCGTAGTCAGGTCCCAGGCAAGGAATACAGTACGAATGAAAATCTTTGAGGTATTTGCTTTCCACAAGAAATTTAATTATTGATTTTTACTGATATCGGTTTAGAGCAAGAAAAAGTTTCCCCAACAGGGTACTTAGCTTTAGTTGAAGACTTCGGTTCTGAAACTCGAAAACGAAAATTTTAGGAGTCGGCCGACCGGCACTTGCGAACTGCTTCTGCTTCACCCACCGCACGGCAAGAAAGACTGATGTAATGGTATCGGCTGCATGCTTTATACCCCTGACTACCTGATATCATGAAAGAAGAGACGGCAACCAACGCAGGACCCAAGACTTTGATAATCAGGCTGACTGAGGGCTACTGCAAGCAGATAACCCAAATGTGATGACTGCAACAGTGAAACACGAAGAACATCAGGAGTCGGTGCAGGATGTATCCATTCATTCATATGTGGAGAGACAACGGGAGTTGGTGCAGGATGCATCCATTCATATGTGGAGAGACAACGGGAGTCTGTGCAGGATCCATCCATTCATTCATATGTGGAGAGACAACGGGAGTCGGTGCAGGATGTATCCATTCATTCATATGTGGAGAGACAACGGGAGTCGGTGCAGGGATCCATCCATTCATTCATATGTGGAGAGACAACGGGAGTCGGTGCAGGATGTATCCATTCATTCATATGTGGAGAGACAATGGGAGAGGGTGCAGGATGTGTCCATTCATTCATATGGGGAGAGACAACGGGAATCTGTGCAGGATGCATCCATTTATTCATATGTGGAGAGACAATGGGAGTCAGTGCAGGATGCATCCATTCATTCATATGTGGTGAGACAACGGGAGTCAGTGCAGGATGCATCCATTCATTCATATGTGGTGAGACAACGGGAGTCAGTGCAGGATGCATCCATTCATTCATTTATGCAGGTTATGAACTTAAGGGTACTGAACCTTGAAGTGGTTCTCTATACATTACAGTGACATGATAGAGGATGTCTGAAAGACTTGATCAGTTGCCTGCTTGTTTTATGTAAGGGAAATGGGAGCCTCAAATTAGAAAACAGTACCGTCTTCATGTTTATTAATGACCAGTGTAGCAAAGTACTAAAGAAAGTAATCAAATACAGTCTGCAAGGGTAGCTGTCACTTCTGCTTTCTTCAGGAACATCTCTCCACAGCTTATGTATGAAGCTGTATGGTGGAGATGGACTGGCACATTTAACAGTCATGACAAGTTGGGCATGAAGGGTGCCAGCAGAGCTAGACATGTAGTGGCCATCCTTCAAGGGTTTTTGTTGTAACTGC
Organism: Protopterus annectens; assembly: GCF_019279795.1. Lineage (NCBI taxonomy): Eukaryota > Metazoa > Chordata > Ceratodontiformes > Protopteridae > Protopterus > Protopterus annectens. The sequence goes on along the minus strand of NC_056736.1, from coordinate 723,069,420 downwards.
CCATCTTTTTGATATGACAGTAGTGAGGCAGTATATAAGGTGTGCCACATTCATTGTATTCCTCTTTGGAGCTTTGAAATGTAATAAAATCAAGCACATCAGTAGTCGTCTGCACAGCCTCCATGCCCCTACAGTGTTCTTCCTGTCTGGCTTGTAAACAGTGAAACTAAATGGTTCAGAGAAAAGTCACATGAAAAAACATTTAAAACTTTAATACAGGTAAGTCCTTTTGTTTCTCAAAATCAAAAGAAAACTTCATCAGAAGAAATACATTAATATCCAACAAAATTAGAACTATTGTATGACCCACCCGAGTCATGTGATACATCCAGTCCAGAAAATAAAAATATGTAATGCATTGTAATCCTAAAATTTACCATGTCATAAAACACATTAATATATTAGCACATAATATTACTGTTGTAAACAATATTTTGTAAGTCTTTACTTCTTGAAGCGATCATTAGTTTTACCTACTGTTTGCCTGAAAGAGTTGGACAACACAGGAAAATTATTTTTCAGAGTTGGCAAGTGATACTGTACTCATTGTACCAGACACGCACTTAACTGTTTAAAAAAAAAAAACACTGGTTGAGGTATGGACAGTGGTAAGTGGAAAACACATTTGTTTCATTTCTGCAAGTCTCTCTCAAAGATCTTTGGTTCTGTTGAGTTCTGTCACAGAGTTGTTCTTCATGCAGTGTAAAAAAACAAGGAAATTTGCCTTATAAAAAATACTTACCTGCTTAAAAATCTTCAGAGTAAAGAAAGTGATAGCAAATAGTATGAGTCGGCCTTTGTGCAGTTGCTTATAAAACACCCTTGCATGATAACAGTTGACATGAATGGTTTGAGATTCAGTCTTTGAGTCACAATCATTATCACCCCCTTTTTCCCATTTTCTACAAGGGATTGGGGTATCGTGTAAACTGTCACCATCTCTCTTGGTTCACTGCCACACTCCTGCCTTCCACGACACTCATGCCTGACTGTCACCGATCTTCTCTCACAAAATCCATCCACCTCTTTGCTGAATGTCCTCATTTCCTCTTACCTTCTTCCTGTCTGCCCCAAATCATCATTCTGCTCCATACAGAAATACTGGTCGCACCACTGTCTTGTACACCTTACTTTTCAGCTTCTTCGGCATTCTTCTGTCATAGACTACACCTGAGATTCTGTGCCAGTTGGCTGCACCCCCTCTGATTCTAGCTTTGACCTCTTCATTCAGACTTCTTTTCTCCTCAACAACCCCTCCCAGATACTTGAAGCTATTTACTTGTTTCACTACCTTTCCCATCTATCTCAATTCTCAGCTTCTTCTGATTTCCCCAGTTTGCTGCCATTACCACTGTCTTATCTGTGCTTAGATTCATCCCATGTGCCTTCAGTTTTGCATTATATTCACCTATCCTTTGCTGAAGTTCTTGCTCAGTCTGCCTGTAATGCCACATTGTTTGCATACAGTAATTTTGTTGATCTATCCCCTCCAACCTGTTTGCTAATGTAGTCCATCACCAGTATGAACAGCAATGGGCTGAGAGCTGAACCCCGGTGTACACCCTCTCCCACTGGGAACCCCTCTGTGAGGCTGAACACTGTTTGTACTTCAGCCGTTGAGTCCTTGTATGTAGCCAGTACTAATTCTGCCAATGTTTCTGGGACTTTGAACCACCGCAGTACTGCCCTTATCAGCTTTCTTGGGAGCTTGTCCTATGTTTCTCCAAGTCTAGAATGCCCAGTTGGACTCTTTCCTCATCTCTAGCTTCTCAACTATTTGTCTCACTGCAAACATCCAGTCAGTTCTGCATCCTGATGTGAATCCGAAGTGGTCATCTCCTGTCTTACATTCCACTACTCTGCATATCCGTTTATTAGTCACCCTCTTCAGAACTTTCTTGCAATGTGATAGGAGTTTAATGCCTCTGTACTACTATAAGTATGCTCAGTAACCATTTCTCCCCCATCTCACCCAGCATCTTTGGCATATCTGCTGTGACCTCATCTAAGCCTGATGCTTTCCCTGACAGACTTCATTTTCCTTAGTGCTGTTCTTACTTCTTCTAGGATGGTCTCCTCTTCTTCTCTCATCATAGGCTATTTCTGGGGCAGTACAGCTTCTGTGGGGTTTTCTTCATTCAGAAGCTGCTGGAAATGCTCCTTTCATCTGCCTTGGATGGCCTGTGGACTAGTGAGCAATTGTTGCTGGCATCCCTTATGAAGGGTGTCTGACTATCTTCTTTATCTTTGCCCTGTAACCTGATATAGGTTTTGTACCATCTACTGAGTCACTTTCCAGAAGTTGGTAGTGTGTCCCCGATGCCCTGTTCTTTGCTGTTGAATCAGAAATTGGGGAGAAATTATAGGTTTCTTTAACAAGACATTTCTGTAGGGGTATTTGCAAATGGAGTGAAGGTGTTAGTACTTCACTGCTGTAAGTACTTTTGATATTGTGATTAGAAGTGTACAATCAATGAAACTTTTCAAGTTCCCTTGTACTTCATAGGTGTACTAAGGCACGTAGGACTTTGACTGCTGCTACGGCAAATTATCACAAGGTGTGTGTCCTCCAGTAACCCATATTGTACACTGTTTTTATCATGAATTTGGTATGTGTTTTTTATATTGTTTGGGTGACTAGTTTGTCGAAAGGAGTGTGCGTAGCCACAGTGAATGTAGAGTGATAAAGAAAGTAAACTGTGTAACTGCATGTGCCTGTGTGGTCATTACATTGCATTGCATTATATCCATAATATTCATTACTTGCTTTTTTTTTTTAACAGAGCATCAGGCACGGTATACACTGCAATTGATGTAGCTACAGCACAGGAGGTATGTAATTAAAGTTTTTTGGCTATTTTAAATCCAAAAATGCAAGTGGTTTAGCTTATTGTTTCTTTGTATTTCTCTGTGTATATGTTTAGCCTTTACAGATTTTTCTAAGTTGCTGTTACAGACATTTTGATACAAGTCTTGACCTGTTTTATATCATGTTTCTCTAAAGGTATTGGAACATACTGTGAAGGGTCAGTTGCTTTGTAGTCTTCATAAATTTACTTCTAGCTGCCATCTGACGCTGGTTCTGTGTTCTTAGAGTACTGAACTGTTCTCTTCAGATTTTTGGTTGGACTTGCATTCTTTTAGTTAAGCCTGCTGCAAGTTCTGCAGATAGGATATATTTTTGTCAGGATTAGTCACTCATCTTGACTCCACATGGTCCAAGGGAGATATGATCCTCCCTGGAAAGGGGACTTCGTATCCATTAGAGCTTCAGGCTGTGCATATAGTACCTGGAAGGCCCCAAAGAGAAAATGTTTAGGTCCCGTTCTCATTACTTTAACCAAAGTAGTCTATCATGTAGATTTTGAGCAAGGTAAGGAGTAGAAAGCTGTGCTCCTTGCTCAGGCAGATGATACTCGTCTGGTTGTGGGTAGTAAAGAGCAGCATCACTGTCTCAGCAGTTTGCATTCTTTGGGAAATGGATGAGATGGCTATTCAGACTGCTCATTCAGACCCTCCTACTAGAACATTTTCAGGGACCATGTCTGACCTGACTCTTCACAAGGTGGAGCAGCCTGGAGCTTGTGCTATCTGCCTACCAAGGAAATGCAGCTTCTCAGTATTCTTAGCATCACAGTTGGTACAGCAGGGAAGAAGGGATGGTAGTGAACAAGTTGTATGTGCTGCCATCACCAACCCCCCCCCCTTTCCAATTTTTCTGAATGGAGTTGGGTGTCACTTTAGTGCCATTCTCCAGCCTTCTTAGAAAGTCATAACTTACTGTTGCAGATATTTCCTACAATCCATCCATCTCTTTGTCCTACAGCCTCTTTTCTCTTGCCTTCCTCCTGTCACTCCCAAATCCTTTACACCAAATTATTTTTTTTTTGTTTTGCTGCACATGTGCCCAAATCACTGTAAGCTGTTCTGTTTGACCAGCAAGGCAGGGTTGACAGAAGAGTGCTTTTATTTAATATTCAGTATCATTTAAGGCAAACTGAGATTTACCAAAAACAGTGTCCAGGATGAATAGGCTACACTTCGTCACTTTACGAAGGAAAAAGGGTCCTGAAAAAACTCTCTACCAACATCTATTGCTTCTGCTACAAGTTCTGACTGAATCTGTTGTTGTTTGAGGCTTCTAAAAATCCTTCCAGTCATCAGATATTCTGAGTAAAAGAGGTTCTCAATTTAATTACATATCTACTGCGGCCTTGTTTTGTCAGTCTGCAGGTGATCTTGAACTGTCGTGGACACTTGCCTGCTCTTGGGCTCACTTCATCATCACATCATCTGTGCCTGTCACAACCTAGTGCAATGAAGGATTGTTACACAGCAGGAAATTGTTAAGCAGTCCCTTGAAGGGATTCTGCATCATGTTTTTCCTTTGAGGAGCCCGTCCTTTCCTTGGAACCTTAATTTCTTGATTTATAGGGTCACACACACCCCATTTGAATCTGCTGCTTCAGTGGCTTTGAAGTGTGAAGTGTTTTTTGTTTTTTTTTTTTGGAAGATGCTGTTCTTAATAGCCATGACTTCTGTGTAAAGGACCTCAAGAGTTTCAGGTCTTTGTTTTAGGGATCATATCTAATCTTTCACATGACTCTGGTATCCTTAAGGAGTAGGCAGCGTTTCCTCCCAAAAGCTTTGTCAGAGCTGTCCTTAAGTAATTCACTCTTCATCTGTGTTTTATTTGAGGCAGAGAGCAGAGAAGATTGTCCTTCATACATTACATTGCACTGCCTCAGTTTCACTTGAAGACGGGGCATGAGTTTAGGAAGTTAAAATGGTTTATCTCCTTTCTCCAAAGTAAGAGAAGCTTACTTTCCAAGTGGATTGCTAACTCTTGCATGTTTTGCTGTTATGCAGAGAACTGCATGTTAGAAAATTCAGCCGATAAAGACCACACCACTTGGGATGTGTTTGCTTCTAGTGCTTGCTTTATGAATGTTTCCACCACAGCCTTTAGTGTGTCTGCTACTTGGTCCGTCAGGTGACTGCTTCACCAAGCGTTACTGCCTGGATGATGAGTGTAGGTATTGGGCTTCCATATTTTTGAGCTTTCACTCTTATCCACCTGTTTGCTTCTATCTTGCAGCAGTCTTTAGTTTTCTTTGCTTGAGATTCGTCCTAACAGTTTCCTACTGAAGAAGTCCCCAAAGTCTGATATAAAAAAATATGTACTCTTCAATGCAGTTGATCTGCAAAAGTCCTCTGTAGTGCTTTTTATATTTTGTTCAATTTCCCCAGATTCTGGACAGTCCCAATATTTAGAAGCTGTGAGTTGAGTCCCCTTTATGACAGAGAGGTATATATTAACATGCCCCTGTGGGTGTTCTCATTTTAAAAATTGTGGTTGCTCAATGACTGGGCATTGAAGTGAGTAGCTCAGGTGCTAGGCATTGTGTACTCTGCTGCCTTGTGATGCCATGTTGTTCACCAGCAGGAGGTTTACAATGCCCCTACGTTCAGTAGTAAGGAAGAAGAAATGTCTGAAGAGGAATGGTATCAGTCACCACAGCAGAGAGTCTCCTCACAGCTGATGAGGTGAGTACATGTCTGTTACTCACAGTCATTTAAAAACATGGATGCTGAGTAGAAAGCTTAGTCAGCATGCCAGTTGTAAATGGAGCACATGCCAATAGAAAGAAGTCCAGTCCCTCACGAATTGTTAAGCAGCCAGATTTTCTTTCGGCATATGCTGGATAAAAGCATTCCTAACCTGTTTTTGAGAGAGACAAAGAATATGAGGGAAATCAGAGATGTTCTGCCAAACTCTGGCACTACAATTAATCGTACTACCACTAAAAGTGCCTCCCGGCTGTCCACATTTTTGCAAAACATTCTTGATTTTCCTCATTTTTGTATCCAGTGTAAATGTTTTGATTTTCTGTTAAATCACTTAAAATATATGTCACTCAATACCAGACATTAGAGTTAAAAAAAAGAAAAAAAAATGAGATAAACCACAATGAAGATACTTTTTTCCCCCCTCCTTCTCTATTCTTACACTGCACTGATGTGCTGTGCAAGCCTGGGAACGTACGTTCTGTTGTATATGCAGTACCGCAAGCATGGGCACATGCATCCCATATGTATGTCCTGTACACAGACGTACTGCAGAGGAGGTAAGATTTAACGTAGTGTTATACAGTGACCTTATTTAAGAAAGGTAAGCAGTTCTTGCGTAACATAATTGTATAATGGCAGTTATTCATGAAGGGGTGAGAGTATCTCAGGATTTACCCATGGATGGTGTGGTTTGATCTCTCAAGCTTTGCCCTTTTGATCAAGCCATGCCAACTGTGGTTAAATCCTGTGATAGCCACAACTTGTTGCGGATTATTGCTAAAATGTGTAACTGACACATATCTTGTCAACTTGTGCTGCTGGTGGTGTGAGACCCAGAGTGGCAGCAGTGGAGGGAACAGAAGCGAGCAGCAATAGGCTAGCCTGTATTTCTCAGAAGAATGACTGAAGAAGCTTAAAGGGCTTGGGTTTAATTTGTCCGTTAGCTAGGATATTTTTTTTGGTTATTTTAAGGCATATGAAAGCAACAAGCTATCAAAAAAACTGCCACCACTGATGTCTGGGACTCCCCCAAGAAAAGCTGCCCCCCCCCCCCCCCCCAAGCTAAGGATGTTAATTGCATGGTGGTGATCAATTTGCTCTGTTTTAATATGCATTCAAGTGCACATTCTATAGAATATCTGGGTCATGTGGTTTGATTATGCCCATGAAAACTAGCAGTTTTTCAAATAACTTCGTAAAAAACGTAATAGATAAAAATATCTCTTAATGTGTGCATTTTAAATCAGTCAGACTTTGCCTTCATGCTTTTTTCAGACATGGTTGCTTGATGTATAAATAATCTGAAATTCTTTTCTGGGGATCTTTCCCTTTCTTCTGTGCAGTTTAATATTGAATGTAAACCAAAGTACTGTATAAAATAACTGCATCCTATTTTTAGATGCTGATGGCCTAGAACAGAACTAGCACAGATGCTGTTCAACTGATTTGCAGCTTGTCTTGTAAGAACGTCACAAGTGCAAGCTGGGTTTTACAGCGAATATTTGTTCCTTTAGCCTGGGTTTGATAATGTAAAATGTTTAAAGGTTAAGATAGTTACTTGATTTTTTTTAGGCTGCCAGACATTAGAATGTATCCTGCTGACTAATTATATGATTTGTGGGTTAAATTACATCCTGTGTGCTAAATTCCGCAACCCATCCCAGTAAAAGCTGAAGAGCACACTGCCACAAACCAGTGCAAGCCCTACCATTCCCAGAGAACAAGTAGGACTTACTTGTCAAAAGCATTTCCCTAGCCCTCAGTCCATTTTCAGATAAATTAGTTTGGATTTAGTTTTCTCCTAACCTTTGTTTTTGTAGCCACTCCTTCCCCTTTCAGCAATAAACCGTTTCAGCAGAGAAAGCAGATCCCCTTTCACCTGTCTGTCCTTTTGTCTGCTGCCTATAGTTCTTTGTATATTTTTTTCCATTTGAGTCCAGTACATCATAAAGCTACAATAAAAGCTTTAGTTTACTAAAATAAAATCTGAATACATAATTTCCTCAGGCTGTTAAAAATGCAAATTTTCTTCTGTCTTAGTCACATAAAGTCTGAGTGGGCTGAGTGTGTATTCCATTCTATTCATCAGCCTTTGATTTTATTCATCTTTTTGAATGTTTATGTTTTCATCACTTCAGTGCATATATATCTATACCTGTACATATGTGCATATATACAAATATATATATATATATATATATATATATATATATATATATATATTAATTTTTACATGCTGTGGTTTAACTTAACTTTTTTATGAATATTTCTTGTTTCTTTATTTTTAAAAAAATGTTCACTTGAACAGCCTCTCAGAGCTCACTTAAGATTGACTTCCTGTTGGCACATAAGGGATCTGGCTCTTTCAAGTGACTGAAATTACTCTTGATTTGTGTTAATTTGTGTCACAGTTCTCCATAGTTTCTGTATCATCTTTATGATTACACTACAGTTACACGACAGTTGCATGGCAGCAGTAATTGATTACCTTGTTTGTTGCAGTTGTGGCCTGAGCTGTGGCTGGAAAAACTCATTTGATCATTCCGTCTACCTATAAAAAAACAAAATAAATAGTAAAACAGTTACAGTAAGAGACATATTTAGGCTTTAGTTGTTTCACTGGACTTGGAGACTGGTATCTGAAGTGTTTTAGGATGGTATATTTTAGGACCAAGTACAGGTGTGGGACAGCATGGATATGCAATTTTTCAATGTCTCCATAGACAGCTTGGTAGATGTGAGCATCCTTAGACAATGTTGTTCAGAGACAATTTAATCCTTAAACACAGTATGTGAGAGATGCACGTAAACAATTTCACTGGAGCAAAAGTGTTGTTTACGAACAAGGTTGTCAAGAACAGACACTACATCCATCACACGCACACAGGGTTGCCAGAAGTCCCTATTTGGGCGGGACTGTCCCGAGATCAGCAGCCTGATCCCGAGTCCCACCCTGCCGGTTTAAATCCCGGCCAGCCTCCGCTTTGTTTGGTTTTTTTTTTTTTTTTGATTGGCTCGTATACCTGGCATACAGGCCAATCAAAAATCGCTAAACACGGAGCTACTTCTGTTGAATGCGGAACTGCATTGTTCCGCATTAAACACGAGAAGCTCCGTGTTTAGTGTAGATCTACTGTTCTTTAATATGGAACTCTGCTTTTGTTTTTTTTTTTTTTTTGCTCTGCACTTTTTTTGTCGGCCCTATGTGGCCGATATGAAATCACATAGACTGACTAATGCTGAGGCAATAAAAAGCAATCTTCCAAAACCTCAAAGATATCTTAAACCTGTAAACAGCAACGCCTGTCCTCAGCAATCTCTAAATCAGTACCAAAGACCACATGTGTGCTTTTAGCTAGTGGAGCCCCAAGAACAAAGCCCATAAGGCAAGCAAACACATCACCTAGGGGACTCCTTTTTGTGACACCCCCCCCCCCCCCCAGACTGAAGAAGGAGAAGATAATGGGTAGTTGCTTATTTGGAGCCAGGATCTGTCAAGTTTTGCAAGTACTCAAGTCACTACACTACAGTTAGTGGTATGATTCTATCCTCGTCCATGTGGGTGATGATGTGCGACATACCTCCCTGGACTATATGAAGGCAGTGCTTTATTGATCTTTCTCTGAATATGTACCTCAGACAGTATGTGCCTTGCATTTAGCAGCATTCTACCTTTACCAAGAGTGATGTCACAGTATGATCAAAAGTTGATTGACTTCAATAATTGGCTTAGTTTTTGGTGTCTTTTCAGGTGGATTCAGTGTTTGGGAGGACATGGTTAACGATCTATGTTTCTTTGCAAAAGATGGTCTTAACCCCCCCCCCCCCCCCGCTTCTGAGTATTGGCAAACATTTTAGCCACCCCATAAGATCATTTTAAGTCATTGCCAAATTGACAGACAAAGTAAATAAAGCCCAAAGAAACAAAGGTGTTGCGGCTTAGTGCTAGGTGTCTAAATAAGAACATCTGTGCCCTTACCGAGACAAGAGTTTAAATCTGCAGAAAGTACTCTGGCAGCACACCGCTTCAGTGCCTTTCACACATTTTGACCATTGGCTGCACAGACAGGGGCAAAAGGTGGAGTCATCTCAGTCTACAGCAGCAACAAGTGTACCTCTAGGTTCATGAATCAGGACGATACCCTAGAGTTTATCCACAGACAAATTACCATAGACAAGGTCCCATACCATATCTTAGTAAGCTATAGGTCACTTTCTGTATCCCAAATATTCCATAGCTTGTACCCAGACCTACTGGAGACACTCACCATTAAACCAAATGTCCTATTCACTGGAGACTTTTAACTACCCTGCTATAAAGTGGGAAATGCACACTGCCTCAAACTCACAAGCACAGTGATTCCTGGACTTAATTAACACAAATACCCTTGACCAAGTAGTACACACACACCAGAGGTTCAACCATACTGGACCTGATACCCATGTGGGAGAGTGCTACACACTCCCTGGTGTCACGTCTTCACTGGTAAGATCGGACCACAAAACTCTCTCCTTAAAAATGAAAATAAAAATAAACTCTCTAACCCCAGAGTTTAAACTGTTCCAAACCACATTACAACCTGTTAAGCAATAGCTGGTCAAAATTCAGTGCCCCTCCTAACCTCAAGTTCACAGCAACCTGTGCGGAATTCTTCACAGCGGCTCTACAGCCATGTAAGATGCTGTATAGAGGCTCCTGTACCTACTAGAAGTAATCCCAAAACAAACTCTTAAAAAGAAACCACACTGATGGAATCCAAACCTTAACAGGGTATATAACAAAAGGAAAAAAGTCTTGGTTAAAGCCAGGAAGAGTCCCTTCCATAATAAGAGCTTTATAGTTAAACCAAACAGGAAACTAAGAGGACTAATTAAGTCCAACAAGGCCAGTTACAATGTCAAGATAGCATCAGAGGCTAAAGACAGCCACAAGGCTGCCTTACAGCTATGTCTGTAACCTCAAAGATGGCACACAGCAGTGTGCCAAACTGTTGGTCATTGGTGTCACCTTCACTGAGCAAAGTGACATAGCAAATCTGCTGGCTGACCGATTGCTATATGGATTGCCTTAAAGCCATATCTCTATACTCTCTCTCCTTCAGTTTACTGAGATGTAATATGTGCCTGGCATATAAGATATTCTGTGATCCAGCTCTGATGGACCTTTTGCACATTCACAAAATGAGCACCATCAGAACCACTAGATCCAAGGATTTAAATTTTGCTTGTGACATAAGTGGGGCATGTTGGTAAAATGTCTCAAGGGACCCCCCCCCCTTGCTCTGGGCAGGCTCCCCATTCATGTGAAGCAGAGTGCATCCCTAACCCTGTTTAAGCATAACCCTGGCCAGTGGATGGCGAATTGGAAATGCACCCCAGGTCTGGCCCCCCATGTCTGTGATAGACATAGGCAGACTGTAAATATCCCCAAACTTACTATATCCTCCCCACACATTGCCAATAGAAACTTCCTAACTAACATGCTCCCTCCTAATAAACACACATGATGCATATGGACACAACTGGGTTGGTTTGTGTTGCTAGGGATATAAAAGCCAAGGTGGTCTTTAGCCTGGCATATACCTATGAACCTGTTGGCACATGAACTCTGGTTTATGGATGCCTTGGAGAACTGAACACAACATAAATCAAGACGTCATTTTTATTTACTGCAAACTCAGCTAGTTAGTTTTCTTGCTACTGCCTTACCAGGGTTGGTTGAACTTTTTTTGAATTTTAGATAAGTTTGAGATTTGTACCAATCCACTGATATAGAGTTTGTTTTATAAATTATTTGTTAACCAGGTAAGGGGCTGGTTGTTCAGCCCTCTTCAGCCACTTTCTGAGCAAGCTGCAGTTTAGTACAGTAACAGTATATAATTACTGATGTACATAGCAAAAGAAATGGCATCAGCTTGTGTTACCTTCAAAAGAGAAAGTCAGAATTAGGTTGTTTATTTTTTAAATGAAGTGTTCCAAAAGTGAAATAGTAGTAAAATGGGGAGAAGGCGCAAACTCCATACTTCAGTAGAGGTCAGGATCAATGCCCTGACTGTAGAACTGTATGGCGTACATTCTACCAGTGAGCCAGTGGGATGCCCACAGTTACTTATTCATTCTTCTGAGCTTCTATAAGTGTAAGTTCCTTCCACTGAAGCATCTGTTGGGCCAAGTCTTTTTCCCCTAGGTAACTTTAGACCATGCCTGTGACTGTTTTGCATCCTGCTTAAGAGGTTTGCTTTGTAGGTGGGCAAAGCTGCATATTTGTTCATTACCTCCTGTTTTTCACCTAGCTAGGAATCTTCAAGCCACTTGTTAAAAGTAAAGAAAATGCTTTATTACTTTATGTACCAGTGGAGCCGACCACAGTTTCAACACCCCATACTCATTAATATGCTTTTGTTTGGGGGGGGGGTGGCGGGGAAAGTAAGATATTTTCTTGTGCCCATGTGCTTATATTCTATTTATTCAGCTGTTCTTTACTTAATCCATTTCAAGGTTCTGGGGGGAGCTGGAGCCCATTTTATCATTAAATGGGCACAGAGCAGAGAAACCAGTCCTGGGCAGGGCGCCATTTCATCATAAGATATATACACATGTGTGTGTGTGCGCGCACACGCACACGGTTTGGAGGATCATGCTGTCTTTGAGATGTGAGAGTAAACTGAAGCACCTGCCAAAACCCTATGTGGACACAGGTGAAAACATGAAGACTTCACCAAGAAGACAACACAGCCAACAACAAAATTGGAAGACTGAGCACTGGGAAGTAGCAAAGCTAACTGCTGCAGTGCTGTGCAAGTATTTGGTTTGTTTAATCACATGGATACTGGCTAATAACCTCACTGCTGTAAGGGACCAGTATACTATGGGAGTCTGATAATTTCCACAAGTGCTCTGTAAACATTTTGAACTTTTGTAATAACACATGCATCTTGTACATTGTGATGTATGATGTTGCAGGAAAACAACCTGGGGTTTGGGCTATTCATGTTATAAACATGTCTGTCAGCTTTTTATTTACAGCACAGTCAGTGGACTTCTGCTGAGCAGTTTATTTGCAAATATTCTTCTTCATTCAGTATATAACATCAGATTCCCTCATTTGTAACCCCCATTCCACAAACATGCAAACACATGTACTGTAAACTCTTGTTTTAGAACATATTTTATTTGTTTTGTGAACATCTTTCCCTTTATAACAAGTCTCTTGCCAGTTATTAGAGTCTGACAGTTTGGGGACATGTAATTCTGAGGTGGTTAACTGTTCCAGTGCACAATGCCTCCTCACAAACATTATCAGGTCCTCCAGAATTGAGCAGTCTATAATGCATATTTTCAGATTACATTGGATAACATTTTAGCAAAGCTTTCCAGATACACTCCAGTTGTAGGCACTTCTTGACCTGCTGTAGAACATTGTGCTGCCTTATCTCATTACATCCTAGTGATGCCTCCAGGTGTATCTGCAGTTACCTCCTACTGACGCCTCTAGGCGTCAAATATTGCTTGTTCATATTTGCATTAATAATTCCAAAACCGTGCTACATACAAGGCATGAGAAGATTTTATCCTGAAGCATACATGATGACAAATACAATTGTATTGATATTTGATCTCTGTCAGTTCAATGAGTATTTGTTAGAAATGAAAGGTGATAACTTCATTTTTTAAAGGCTGAAGCCACACCCACTGGGAGTTAAAGGTACACACTCAAAAGAGCTGCACTGGAGGGAATAAGTTAACTTCCTTGTGAACAGGCCGAAGTAAAGAAACTATGGACACTCAGAATTGTGTATCCCAAATCATTTAGTAATTTCATCTTCAACAACTGAAAATTCCAACAAAGTTAGATGGGTGGTCCTGGTTGATTCTAATGTTCTTTGGTGAAAGACGGAGCCTCGTGCTGTCCAATTTAACTGGTGCCTAGTTTTCCATTTCATATGCTCACTCAAAAGTTATATTACATTTGCTTGATGACAGGAGGAATTTATACATCTATCTAGACTTCCCTTTTTAAGTGCATTTAACATTCTACAACCCCTCTATTCTTACCTTCTCGTCTCTTTTTTTTTTTTTCACCTGTTCCATGCCCTCTTGAGTACCTATGTGAATTCTTTCTCTGTCACTCTTTCCAGTAATCTGTTTCTTTGGTTTACAGCTCTGTGTGAAAAGTACTTTGAGGTTCAGGGAGCGATTGTTTCACGCAGTTTGCTGCTTGTGCCCTTTCCATTGCCTTTACTTCCCTTCCTGTCTAGGACTGCCTGATATGGTTTTGTGCACCATTGTAATGTTCTCTTTGTCTCCCTTGGTTTCAAGTATGAAGAGCTTGTCTAATGTTTGGTATTAATTCTTCCTCTCTGTTCCACAAATCGTACTTTCTTCTGAAGTTGTTTTAGTAGCCTGTCTGTCCTCCTTATTTGATCCCAAGAACTGCATGCATTACTCATAATGTCATCTGCTCAGGGCCTTGTAGTTTGAAAGTCTTATCTTTTTGCTTCTGGAATCTTTTGTCCTGAAGATGCACCCTTAACTTCTGTTTGCTTCCGCTGCTGGCCTTTCTCTCTACTATTGGTGGCCCAGTCCAGGTGTAATTAACACCCACAGAGCCTTTTTATGCTGTGTTGCTTTCGTTTCTGCTCCCCCAGCTGGTACTTCACACTAAGGTTGTTGCTGCCCAAGTGCAGACCTTTGCATTTATTTTTATTGAGTCTCAGCTGCCACCTTTCTGCAGTGGCAAGATCTCCATGCATCTCCGTACCTTGGATAATTGTCTTGATAATTTTGTCCAAGATTCTCAAAAAGTGTTCCTTCAGTGGAGTACACCATAGCTACAGTTTGTGGTGGTGACCATAACTTAGGAGAATTTCTTTCTGACATAATCACAGAGGATTTACTCTCTAGACATGGTGCTGTCATGGGAAGAGGGCTCAAACAGCTGTGGCCATAACAAAATTAGTGAGAGAAATGCCAGCTCCAGGTTAAAATGCAACTATGTCTTCTAAGCCTGATGGCACCCACAGTCTTCAGAGTGCCGTTTGCATACTTAAGGATGCAGATGCTGCTGTGAGCGATGAGGTGTCAGCGGGTGCCAAGCCACCATGCACTCATGGAGCTGGTGTGAGACACTTGTTGCTGACCCATAGAGTGGTGTGCCATTCTCACCAGTCTTTTGGTGGGCCTTCCTCTCCTATAGGCAAACTTGTCTCAAATACTGGTGACAGATCCTTTGCTTGCAGACTGGGGATCCCATTTCGGAAACTGTGTAGTAGAAGGGATTATAGCCCTTCCTGTAAGATGAGGCTCCCCATAACCCATTTGGAGCTATGAGCTGCTTTCTGGCCCTGATGGCTTTGAATACAAAACTCGTTTTGGAATCTCCCCTTAAGACATTCATTCTATCTGATGGTATCTATAGAAAGTGGCAGGGGGTCTCCCTTTTGTAGAGATGCTGTTGTCTGCAAGTGGTGCCTCAGACAGTTTAAGCAGGTCACATCCCCATGGAAGTGAATAAGCTGGTGAACTGTCTGAGTTACCTTTCCATTTATCTCCTGGAGCTGTGTATTCAAAAACCATGCCTGGTTCTAGTCCTCCAGAAGTGGGTCACTTTAGAAACTGACCTTTCTACTACTTAAAGCAATGCATTCCTCCTCCTAAGCTGATAAGAAACAAGAAAGCATTGAATGCGTTTGCCAGTGTGTGCCATGGGTTACTCCTTACACTCGCCGTCTTTTCTAATTCTACATCTCATCACAAAGTCCAGGAAACAAATATCAAAACTCCTTCCTTTTACACTTTGATGTTACTGAAGTCTATGTTTTCAGGCACTCAAGTCCCTGATGATGCAAGAAAGTTTTCTAGTTCTGGCCAAAGCTATTTGTCTAAGCTACAGTGACAGACATCACCACCACAGGGCTTAACTGCTGATGTGATCCCGTCATTTCACTAAACATTTTCATGCTGAGCTGTTTAACATTGTTGAGACTGCTGCAAAATCCGGTTTGGCAGATTTGTGCCTCTGAGTGGAGATGGTTCTCACTTTGGTTTGGACTGTTGCCATGTGCCACACTGGTAACTCAGTTTGTAAGGGATTCTCCCCTCAGTTACCTGTATGACTTTGACAAAGTTATTCCTTGATAAGGTTGCCTTTATCTGTTCATTCTGCCCTTTGTGGAGGATAATATTGCAAACCCAGCAACGACTGCTCAAAAACAGTTCCTTATTGGAGTGCTGCATTTGTCTTCTATTTTGAAGATCACCTCCCCTTTAGAGGGCTTGAACTTCATGATTAACAGGCATGTCTGTTGACCACTTAGCACTTGTTTGATATTTGTTACAACCTCTGCCCATATAATCTTAGAACTTCATGCCTTATGTAGGGAAACCATAGCTGGTCCTTCATGAAGATTAGGCATCCAGCAAGGTGTAAACCCTCATTTCTTCCCAAAAGTGGTTTCTCAAGCATCCCTAAATGAATTTGTTCTTCCTGCTTTCTTTACCAGTGCACAAACCAGGAAACAAGTAACCTTCATACTCTGAATGTACACGATCAGCTCAGGTTTTATTGAAAGTTGGTGCCTTAGTTTAAGAATGTATTACAGGAAGAGTTTGCAGTAGACAAGTAGGCCCTTTGCCACCTGCATTGTCTTTTGCCATCAGGCAACTCACCCACCCACTGGTATTGGCTGTCATCAACGCCATCCTCTGCTAGGGGAATGGCTGCATGTCCTGCTATTCATCTGTTGCAGTATTCTTTATATGAAGAAGTTTTCCACCATAGGCGACCCGATGTAAGCCAGTATACAAAAGCCTTTCACTGCTGTAGGGTGTGTGGCATGTCGCACATAGGCTGTTGTCATATGTCAGCCATAAAAGTGGCATACCCATGCACCAACCTCCGAATTTCTCTGCTGCCAGTCTGAACACCACCTTGAATTTTGGTCTGCTCACCGAGTCATTAGCTGTGTTCCAGTGATTTTCTGACAAGTGCCTCATTGGGGAATTCTTGTTTCTTTTGCTACTGTTTTGTGGTAGGGTTCATCTCATCCAAAAAAAGACAAGTGCCAGTGTGAAAGACAAATTCCACATAAAGATAGCCATCTCCAGTGTTTGTTCTGCCTAGGGCCTACCCACAACCACAAATCTTGTCCCATTTTTCAGGTTTTTGTGTCCAAGACTCTAAGGAGTAGATTTTCCTCATTAGCCAGTTACTTGGAAAAATCAGCACTTAAAGTAGGTAGCTAAAAGCATGGTGGAGGGATCCCTGAGGCATGAGGCCAAGTTGGCTATGAAGCAGAAGGCCAAAAAGCAGAGGCCTAGCCTTCTGCTCTGCATCCTACCACAGATGTCTCTCCTGAGGCAGATGAGAGCCTGGAGATATGAACGATTCCTGGTTCTGGTTCACAGGCCGAGCCCGATTTTGAGGCTGCCATGAATCCATCCACAGGCACTTGCTCAGAGGCTCAGCAGGCATCTGTCTCAGATGTACAGGGGAAACCCTTCTGACCTATAACCTTATTATGTAAAAAGTCATCAATTAGTCTACACAGTTGAGACAAACAGTATGTATAGTACATTAAGATTTGGCTGAAGAGTGAGGATGCTTGTTAATAGGCAGTTCTGTATCCTGGAATGTTGCTTTTTGATATTAAAAAAAATAAATAAAAATTCCGTCCATTTCACCTCCAGCCACCCAGACTTACCAGAAGCATAACCCGGTATAACCTTTTACCCTTTCAAGGTCATCAGCTACAACATGATCCTATATTGTTTCTCATAGCCCCTTAAGTGTCTCTTCTTTCAAGAGAATTTGTAAAACTGTACTGAAGTAAACGCCACCTTTAACCCAAGCATGTATACTGCCAAACTAGGTCAAACTCTTCATCATTCACATTTCACAGCATCACCACCAACCATGTTTTTTTAATATGCTTTTTATACTGCCCCAGTCCTGTTGATCATCGTTACCAACACTGTTGTTTAGCTCCCTGTAGGTAGGGTGAGAATATTCCATGATGGCCATCATTCAATCGTGAAGTAGATTTTGTGCCCTTACTGGCACCCTGGCCATGAAGTGCATTTTTTAAGGCCTAAGCTTACATGGGGTGGGATGTGTGCAACTTGTCACAGAAGGAGTCACCATGTCCCTTCCATACAAGTGTATGCTTGTGCATCCACAGGGAGGACCACTGTAGAGTGGCTTGGTGGTCAGATGGCCCTACCCTGGGCCTTCTTTGTATCACTGCCATGCCTCCAGTGGAGTGCGGCATTGGAAGGTGTACTCTGTGACTTCCTGACTTATGCGAATTGCTGTGCCCTTCCTCCTCATGTTATCTTCATTAGTCATACAAGCCACTAGTCCAGCTCTAATCACCTAGGTTATAGGACTTGATCCCTGCGTGCCCATCGGAGTTGACATCATCATAGGTTCATAGGTAGGTATAAGGCTATTGGCCCAGGGGCCTATATAAGCCTAGCCAAAAGGTACCCTGGCTTTCACCACCCAAGAAAATTATTTTCCTGTGCCACTGTTGAGCTGAGCCACAGAAAGTTATAGGACTTTATCCCTGCGTGCCCATTGGAGTTGACATCATCATAGGTTCATAGGTAGGTATTAGGCTATTGGCCCTAAGGCCTATATAAGCCTATCCAAAAGCTACCCTGGCTTTCACCACCCAAGAAAATTATTTTCCTGTGCCACTGTCGAGCAGAGCCACAGAAGTGATCACCGGGGTGGATTTCATATCTCCCATCCAATCATCAAGATTTTTCTTGAGTGCTAATGAGAAGCTTTGTTTGATATAGATAGGTAGTTTCATCAACCATGTGATTTAACCACTAACAAGTCACATCTTCTTTGAAGTGCTGTAGAAGAGTGTACAGGTACGAAAGGTTAAACAAAAATCAAAGGAGATGTCATATGTTATGGTTAAAATACATGTACTCCAGCCTTTTTAAGAGCTATAGAAGGGTGAATGCATAGTTACTATACAAGTAAGAAAGGTTTAATAAAAAGGCTGGTGCACAGTTCCAGGATAAAAGTGTTCACTGTTGGTGTACACACTGTTGCTACTTCTGGAACAAAAAAGACAGTGTAGAATCCTCAGAATGGGAAACATTCCAACTACAGGGCTAGTTGAGGCTCAGGTGGTAGCCCTTGTGGTAGAAGGAAGTACTCCCCAGAAGAACCGATAGGCCAGATAAGAGGCATAGAAATGATAAAGTGGACTTGAATTTAAGTAAGACATTATTGTTAGTGTTACACAAACAAAAGAAAATCCAGATAGGGTATTTCTAGCAAGAGTAAGAGAAATTAGGGGAAAGAAAAATACTTGAGCAAGAAAAACTGTTAAAAGCCATGGATGATGATTTAAGATACTTAACGCACAGTATCAAAACAAACATTAACTAGTTGAAACTGTGAATGCCTGAAAAAGGAAGCGAGATATAAAGTGAGATAAAATGAGAACACAAAACAGAGGTTATTGAAAGATATAGAAACAAATGTGAAAGAAATGAGAGATATGATATGGTGCAGTATTTATGCAGAGAGGAAAGCCAACCCAATCAATATAAAACAATGAATCTTCAAACATGTTTGAAGAGCAATACAGAGAAAGGCATTTGGATAGGTTAAATTTTGCAATTAAAATAAGAACACAAAGGTAGAATGTAATTAAAAATAAGGATCTTGGCAAGGCGTAATTTAAACAAATAGACATTGAAGGTAAAAGACCATTTGAGAAGTGAGGGATTTAGTATGGAAACTCCAATGGAAGTAGTGTTAGAACATGATGAGCCAATGAGCCTCCAGATGGAGGAGCTAAAGGTAGACCAGGATGCTTCTGAAGATGTGACACAGGGCAATGTTCTAGAATCATCTATAGGAGACTTGCATGAAAGTTCAGTTAGAGTTGTACAACGGGAAGGAACAGAAGACAAAGAGCAAACCTGCACTCAGTCAAGAAGACCATGATGTAAGGGAACACCTAATTAATTTAATAGAGATGGACAGACTAAAATATTAAGATAGATGAAAGAAATAGATTACAAAAAGTAAATAAGGCTCATAGTGTTAGAAGACTGGTAAAAATATGAACACAGTAATTGGGACTATTAAGAGAAATGTATGTGATGTAACACTGCAACTAAACTGATAACCAATAAAGAAAAACATAAGGGTAGCAAAGTAAGGGAAGAGAACAGGTAGAATGCAACCATGGAAGCACTGAATAGTGAAAATTATAAAGCCGCTAAGACGAGATGCATCACTGTTGGAAGATTACAGAAAACAGAACATATCAAAAATTCTTACAAAGATGGTAAAAGCAACACACAATATTAAAACAGGTAAAGATTTATCATACACCATTTCTAGAAATAAACTAAAAATATCTAAACAAGCAGAAAAATCTAACAGGTATGCAGATAAATACAAAGGAACAATACAAGATAAGCAATCCATTGATAATTCAAAAAGGTTTTATAGAGAATTGAGAAGCAAACCACAAGGAGTAGAAACACCAGCAAAAAAGGAACCATTTTGAAGATGCCAAATGGCCCGAACATTTAAAAGAAATGGTAAGAAGATGGATAGTATATGAAATGAGAGGAAGCAACAGTCAGATAAACAGAGATAAAATTAAGAAAAGCTGCTAACTGGAAAAGCCCAGATACTAAAGCAGCATCTAACTTCTGGCTAAAGGTAGTAACATCTTTACACAAACATTTAGCCCTGAGTAAATCATTTAAGTGCACAACCTGAACAGATGCACATATGGTTAACAGGAGGAAAAACACATCTTAATCGAGCCTGCAAGCCTTTCTAAGAATTAACTAATAAATTGCCTTCTGGCAGTATGTAAATTACATACTGGAAATGATGCATACTGAGTTTATAGTCCTCTATTCGTGGCAATAGAACAAAAATGTTATTAAAAATGTCACATGGAACAAAGGCTTATCTATCGTTAAAGACATAATAAAGACCTGTAAAAAGAGGAGGAATTGAAGTATGGCAAGGGGAGATTATAAAAAAACATTTTATCAGCGTTCTACATTCACAGATTCTGGAATTTGTACAGCTGTATAAGATGCACCCTGCTTTGATAACTTACATTGCAGTGACTATGAAACAATGACAGACCATTTTGCAACTGAACCATGATGAAGGGAAAATTGTTATCCCAGGGATAAAAATTCAAAGGGCGGTGGTCAAGGGTTATTCTTTGTCACCAGTGCTGGTTTGTCTTGTCCTTAACCCATTAGGCTGTTTACTTATCAGACTAGGTGTGGTTACAGTTTAACTTCCAGAAATCAGCCTTATTCAAAGACATCTCATCTACTCTTTCTGGATGATTTAAAATGATATAGCTCATCAGTTGAGGAACTGAAAGCCCAACTACAGACAAATAAAAACTTGCTCGGATGGAATAAGAATTGCATGTACACTTAATAAATGTGAAAAGGCAACACTTATAAAAGGAGCACCAAGAGAATATTGACCCTGGGACAAGACTGTGTTATAAACGAACTTCATATGAGAACAAAGCTTGGTAAGGAATACTTTAGAAGACTAAAATTAATGTTGAAAACTGCTTTGACATCCAAGAATAAAATCCAAGCTGTAAATCATTTTTGTCTTCCTGTTCTAACGTACAGCTTTGGTGTGATGTGCTGTCTCAAAACTGGAGTGAGTCTTAGTACGTTGGACGAGAAAATAAGAAAAATACTTCCTGCTTCTCAAATGATGCGTTAAAGCCAGTATGAACCAAGATTTTATGTATCCCTCAGTCTGAAGGAAGCATGAGCCTCCTTGAAATCGACTACATGTAGACAGCTGCAGTTTTGGGCTTGCATACATATTTGTTGACCTTTTCAGATCAAAACATAGTTCAAGTTCAGAAGCATAAAGAGGAGTCTGAGATCACGTCTTTACTCAGTTTAGCAGAAGCATTTTGGAGAGGAGTTGGAATGGAAATCAAATCCAACAGTAAATAAGAATTAGGTAGCAACTGATAGTGCCAAAAAAAGAGAGAATGTAAAGAAAAGGACTCTAAGAGAAGGAAAGAATGCTAGACGCCACCCAATATAGTGCCAAATATAGAGGAGAGCTAGAACAGCCAAACATGTTTTTAAACATATTCAAAGACAAGCGTCTGGAACGTTTCTCCCTGGGCCTCCTCTGAAAATTGGCTTTATTCCAAGTCGGACTTTCCCAGTTAACATGTTAAATAAATAAAACACCTTTATTGAATTATCACTTGCGCTATAGGCAAACTTACATTTATATAAAGAGAATCAAACCATATTAACAAGTTCACATTTACAAACATTATAGGACATAATATTTGTGAAGTATAATTGAAGCAACATTATATAAATTGTTCAGTTTCTGCTTTCTCTTAAACCTCATTCCTCCTCCAAAATATTTTTCTGCATGTATTGTTCCCACAATTTCCATTTGTTCTATGTGATTTAACCTACCGTTTTCTAAAGGCTCCACTTCCTGTTCTTTTCTGTGCTACAGTAATCTAATTCAAATATAGTTGGTTTAGATTTTGATTTCCATTTTCTTGTAATTGCTTTTTTTTTTTTTTTTGCAGCCACCAGAATTAAACTTAGCAAGGCTTACTGTGTCTAGACAATTCAGATCCTGTATCCCAGCTCAAAAAAAAAAAAAAAAAAGTAATTTCCTTAGTTACTGATTTTCTCACCCAGCATTCCTGACCGAGTACTCTGTAGGGAATTTTTAAAGCCTGCCAACTCATTACACTCCCAAAACATATGTTGTCAGTTACCTCTTTCTTCCCTATCAGACCTTCATCGTTTGCCATTTACAATAAAAGTATCAGTGCAAATACTTCCAGGCTCAAATCCTAAATCTTTTAGACTTTGTTACATATTAGAGCCATGCATATGTCCTCGCATTGTGTGTGTGTGTGTGTGTGTGTGTGTGTGTGTGTGTGTGTGTGTGTGTGTGTGTGTGAATTGTATATCTAATCTTTCTTCCCAATCTTTTCTAACCTCTTCTGATTGATTCCCATAGTTATCTTGCAATATTTTGTATGCCCTACTAATTATCTCTGTTCTAGATTTAATTAAAAACTCAACCAGTGCAGGCCTTTCATTTAAGATTCCCTTGTCCCTTTCTGTCTATATTCTGATATCAGTCCTAATAGGTAAGGCAATCATTAGCCTGCAATCCAAATGTTTTTTTTGTCCTCTTTCCACTGCATTACCTTTCCTTTTCTAAGTATTTTACCCTGGCTTCTTTTCTAGCTTCATCCAGTAAATTCCAGTCACCCCTTGTCTATTCTCTGTACCCCTAATTACAGTCATCCTTATTGGCAGAATCTCCTTTCTCCAATCCCCGTATTGACTTATTTCTTAGTATACTTTCTGCTACTTTATGAATATAATAGTGTGTGATTGGTCTCCTTAAGGATGTTTGTCAAAAATCCTATTCTTTGCTTATTTATTAAATTACCCCCTGCTTCATAATCATCCCTTTCCATTTTAAATTCTAGCCTTCTGCTTGTGTTTTGTACAAGAGTCTTGACTTGTAGATCTAAAATATCCCTTAAAAATGGGTAATCCTAAAATTCCTTCTGTTGAACGGATCAGCCTATCCCACTTGACTCTTGCCCTCTTCCCCCTCCCAAATAAAATTGTTCAGCTCTTTATTAATTACATTCTGCAATTTCTCCTTTGGTTTATAAAAATATGCTTGACCTGTGTGTAAAACTAAAGGGACTAAAACCATTTTTACTGCTGGTATCTTCTTATCCATGTCCATAGGCAAGAGCTTCCAATTTCTCCATTTTGTTATTTTTTTGTTTGGTGTCTTTCCAGCATGGCCATAACCAAATCCTTTTTAATTCATACTCCTAAATATTTCATTTTATCTTGTCCCCATAAATATGGGTATTGCTGGGCCAATTTCATGTGTGGTTACATGATTTATAGCTATAGCCTTTGTTTATCTTGATTAATTTTATAGCCTGAAAAACACCATACCAGTTATATATTTGAATTTCTGAGTCCCTTACTTTCTTTTCCAGTGGTTCTAAATATAATGCAAGTAACAAATGGGAAAGAGGATATCCTTGCCTGATTCCTCTGCTCGACGCATCTCATCAGAAAGGAAGCCTCCCACTTTGAGTTTTGCCTGCAATCCCATATATATCCTTAGAAATAGAAATGCTTTCATTGCACTTCTCTTAAAATCTCATGTTAGTCTGTAGAAGTCTTTCTCTGTATCAAAACCTACCAATAGCAACAATATTTTCTTGCATTTTGCTTCCCTGTGGATGAGCATTGTTCTGTTAATGTCAAATGTTTGTCTGCCCTCCAGAAAGCCACATTGGTCCATATCTATCAAGTTTGGCATCACCTTTGTCATTCTTTTAGCCATTGTAGCAATAAACACTTTATAATTATGGTTTAGAATTGAGATAGGTCTATATGAAGCTGGATCAGATGGGTCTTTATTGTCTTTATGCATTGCAGCCACTGCAGCTTTCTTCCAGGACATTGGAGCACCTCCTCCTTTTAAATTGCTCTTAAAACCTTCCAGATTTTTAGCACTTTCTTCCTTCCTAACTTCCAGATTTCCACTAGAATGCCATCTGTTCCTGGAGACTTTTGTAGATTTGATTATACATCATTGTTATCTCATATCCTCCTGTCTTTAACAGTTAGTTCTTGAGTCTCATCTACCTCTAACCTTGGCTTATTTAAGTCTTCATAAATATTTCCATAGGTGCTTTTCTTTTCTTCCCATTTCTCTGCTTTATACAAACTATTTCTAATACTTCTACAGGATCTCTTGTTATTTTTCTTGTTATAGGTCCCTATGTTTGGCAACAAGCCTTTCTATTTTCTGTTGCCTTAAGACATTGTGCCAAATGTTTTTGTACTCTGGAGGTTTTATCAAAAAACTGTTAAACAGCAGTCTTTCTAAACTCATGCATATTATCCAGGTACTCCCATATTTTTTCTTTAGAACTCTGCAATAGCAGCACCTCTTTTTCTGTGAGATTCCCCTTATTTTGTAATAATCCTTTAACCTTTGTCAGCCCCTCTAAGTAATTCTTGTTTAGTAATAGGAGTTTAGTGGTACTGATGAAGGTTAAAATACTGCAGAATAAGGGGAATCTCACAAAGCAGGAAGAGGTGCAACTGAGCCCCATCAGACCCAGCTTGATATAGGCCCATTGCAGTTTTAAACCAAGATTATGAAGTGTTTGTCTATAATAATTAAAAGAATGGCAAAGGTGTTGTGAAAAGATAGATGTGGATCAGTGTGGTTTTTGTGAAGGGGAGGCAAACATTTGACAACATCAATAGAACAGTGATGATCCAGAGAGAAGCCGAATGTATGAAAATGCCACTGTTGTTGACGCGTCTTAATGTAGAGAAAGAATGTGACAGAGTAAGGGGGCAGGTTTAGGAGTAAGGCAGTGCAAGCATTTGCATTCCATGATGCAATAATAAGGTTAATTAGGAGGCAAAAATTAAAGTGGGACGGTTCCTCTCTGACTAGTCGTGCATGAACAGAGGAACCAGTGAGGGGTGTCCTCTCCCTCCTTTATTTACTTTATATGTAGAGTCATTGGCAAAGAAAATAAGGGACACAGAAATTCAAGGATATAATTGGATAACAATCAAGAAAAGTTGGCTTTATTTGCAGATGATATTATTTTGTTCCTGATAAAAACAAAAAAGGACATCTCAGTGTTGTGGAATATTATGAAACAGTTTCAAGTCTTTATGGAATATAAAATTAATGAAGATAAAACAAAGGTTAAAGAGGTAAACTATATACCCACACATTAATTAGTCCAGCCAATACCTGTATTCATGGCGACACTTTAAAATAAGTTTTTAGGAGATTTTTGCTTAGATGTTTTTGCATATGTATTTTTATACCCCAAGCAGACTCCAAATATTTTTTTCCTCATTTAGATGTCAAATGTTGGAGCTGTGGTGGGGGGAAAAAGGTAACTGGGAACATATCTTTTGGGAGTGTAATGAGTTGGCAGATTTTAAACATTCCATACAGAGTACTCGATCAGACATATTGGGTGAGCAAATGGATGCCACTAAGGATTTTTTTTTTATCTGTGATACAGGATCTCAGTTGCCAAAACTATAGTAAGGCCTTGTTAAGTTTAATTCTGGTGACTGCCAATAAACAAACAATAGAAAGTGGAAGTCAAAGTCTAAACCAACTGTATTTTAAGTATTGAATATTGTAACAGAGATAAAAGGACTGGAATTAGAACCTTTAAGGATAGGAGCAAATTACATAGAAAAAAATTAAATTTTTGTAACTATACATGCCAAATAATGTTTTGGAGGAGTAAGGTTTAACAAAGGGTAGGAATTGAGCAATTTATGTAATGCTGCATTGATGATGGTACAAAAGAATACATGAGTCAATAAAGGTGTTTAAAAAAAAAAAATAAAAGGGTAATAATGGTGGTCCCCAAGATAATGGGCTTATGTACAAATTTGATCTACAATGTCTATAGAAAAAACGTGAGAAACACACAAATGCAGATTCTGTAAAACAGAACTAGAAACAGTAGCACATCCTGTTCCTGGTTGCAGTGCACTCATGGCTGGGAGTCTGTATACTGAAAGGCAAAGTAATCTGGCAAAATTGTTAAATTGGGGGATTCTGGAAACCCTATATTATACATGTATCTGATAAGCACTGGAAACATGAAACCAGAAAGCATTTTTGACAGTGATGACGTTTCGATCAAATAGGATCATCTAGTACCAATATTTAAACTGAATGCAAGCAAACCAAATATAGTAGTCCAAAAAAAGGATAAAAGTAGCTCTCATAATAGATATTGCTAAACCCAGGGATTGTAGTGTCTTATGTACTGAGTGACACAAAGTCATAAACTGACAGGATTTGCATGCAGAAATGAGAACAGTGTGGAATAAAGATAACTGGAGAGCATAAATAAAGGAGTAATAGAATTAATAAAAAAGAATTTACAATCCTACTGAAGCAATACCAATTTCATAAACTCTATTTGTTCCCTGACATAGGAATGGGATCCATTCCCAACACAGGATTAGTAACCCAGAACTTTTGGAGAAATTAAAAAGAAAGAAATCATGAAAATATAGCATATTTTAACAAATGTACACCCTATTAAACACCGGTTTCATGATATAATGCATTTTGTAAGACCGTTTTAAAGGTGTGCACC
This sequence comes from Protopterus annectens, assembly GCF_019279795.1. Taxonomy (NCBI): domain Eukaryota; kingdom Metazoa; phylum Chordata; order Ceratodontiformes; family Protopteridae; genus Protopterus; species Protopterus annectens. The sequence goes on along the minus strand of NC_056736.1, from coordinate 723,042,613 downwards.
ACCAGCATCAGTAACCGTTTGAAATGTCTGGACCCACTTGAGTTCCGTAATATGGAGAATGATTGGCCAAAAAACGGACTCACATATACTAAATCTGAGAAGACTGTTTCTAAGAGTATTCCCTTTTCTCCAGGGTATGATAGTCTCTGTGTTTGGTAAATTCAGGGGTTAAAAAGAGATGTTCAGTATTCACTTTTCTCTTATATTTCTTTTCCAATGTCCAAGTGCTGACATTTCAATAGGGTGCTCAAAATCAAATGACAATTCCAGTTGTTGCACTAACATTATCAGAGATTACAACATATTTTCAAACATTCACAAGTGGCAGAAAGTAACTGCCCACTGCCTATTATAAGTCCATAATTTTTAAATCATTCTATGTTGTCTGTAATGTTGCTCCTTAAGCACGATAGTGTAAGCAGCTCCAGTTATCCATTGTTGGACAACTGTACATAAGGGCAAACCCATAAATTCAGTGAAGTGCACACACTCAAGGGAATAAATTACTGTATAAGCTCTGAAAGGTTTGCACTTCAAATTAAGGCAGGGATTTACAACCATTAACATAGTCATGTAGTGAAAAATAGCACAAATGCGACACGGAGGGTGATAAAAAAACATCATCACAGACTGCAGCTGTGAGAACAGCCTCTAACAAATGCTGTTTCTAGTATCTTAGCTTGATCTCGGTCTGTGTTAATCAAGACCCTATTGCACAACTTGTATGCATCTCTGAGTCACTGTGCTGTGTTTTCTCATTTGCAGTTAGTCTCATCAGTGTAACATTGCTGATTTTTACGTCTTTATGCAGTCATTTGATGGTGCAGCGGTAGCGTTGTCGCCTCACAGCAAGAGGTTCTCCGGTTCGGTTCTCAGCTGGGGTGCCTTCTGTGCAGAGTCTGCATGTCTTCCCTGCGTTCGTGTGGTTTTCCTCCGGGTGCTCCAGTTTCCTCCAATGTTACAAAGACATGCGTCTGGAGCATTTCTCCCTGGGCCTCCGCTGAAAATTGGCTCGTTCCAAGTCGGACTTCCCCGGTTAACAAATGTTAAATAAATAAATAAAATAAATTTGCATTTAATGCCCTGGAAGAGTGTCTACCATACGTATTTTCTAAACTGGCCTACCCTGCAGATTGCCTGTCACCATGCTATTTCACATTGCACATTGTGGTAATTGTTTTTAAATTGTTCTAAATCCCAAGAGTCAACAGTCATTAATACAGTGACTGAAAATTTAATGTCTTGAGCATTAAACTCAGACCTACCTGAAACACAATTGCTCAAATGTGTGTGCTACAAAAGTTCACCAAAAGATTAACACAGTATGTGTCCGTTTAAAATCTGATAGTTAACTAGTATAATTTTTCCTTGTATATTTTCGAATCAGTTGGTTGGTTGTTTTGATTGTATATTTCAAAATTTAAACAAAATAATTTGAGAAAAAATAGACACTTTCATGTTGTTAGAATCTTTCACAAGTAAACATGTTCATATAATCACAAATAATGCAATACTACAATTAACTGTTTGGTCAGTGTCTTTAGAAGATAGAACTTCCAAAGCATGACTCTGTTCATGCTACAGTAAAGGCTTTTGCCATTGCAGTTCAGCACCCAAGTCAGGCAAAAGTCCCCTGTAATAGTTTTAGTGGATCAGTAAATTAGCTTTCTACCACATTATTACAGAAATATTACCTCTTACCCATTATAGTTCACCTATATTCCCATTTAAGAATCTCAGAATTACACAGAACTGATCTCACATGGACCTAATATTGCACAGAACTGATCACACATGGAGCAAACGGTCTCTCCTCCTCTGCTCTCTGGACTCTGCATTTCCTGATAATTATTTGTCTAAAGGTACTAAACCAAATATACTAGCTATGTTGAGTCTTGACAGTACACTTGGTTGTTTCTGTTATGTCATTTGATGAAAAACTCATTTGACTGAAAAAGAAATTAGTTAACACAACTGACTGAAAACTCATGTAACTAAATCACAGTTGATAGAAAACTTTCTACACAACAAATACATTGAAAAAAGAATGTTTTTTGTACCTCCACAACCCCCTTACTTGTATACACACATGTACACCAACTCCATGGTTACACAACCATAGAGAAAAAAAAAACACACTGCACACATTGTGTGCTGAGTGCCAGCACAGACACATTGAATCAGTGCCAGCACACAAACACAAATATATTGGAAGTCCTGTACAATAGTGGGCATAGCCAGTCAACACATATTCTTCTGGAATCACTTTCTTAATAACATCCTTGATTGGAAAATGACACCCTCATGTGCTGTCTGTGCCCTTCTACAATTATCTATCAATTATGATTCAGTCAAAATGAGTTTTCCATCAGCTTTGGTCAGTCATTTGAGATTCAGTCAAATGAGTTTTCTTTCAGTTGGCTTACAACTGGTTGTCTCTTAGTATTAAACTAGATCCCCGTTAAACCTGTTCTATCCTAGACTATCCAACGGGTACATGGTCAAATCATGGAAAGTGACCATTGTAGTGGCCTACCACTGACCTTGGGAACTATAAACCAGTCACTTACCAGTGTTATTTATAAAGTTATGAACCATGTTACAATGGGTCTCAGCTAACGATATTGGTACCTGCAGTCCTTCAACCTAATTATTTTTTCAAAGGGTAGGTTCTGACTGCTGAATCTGGTGGACATCTCTGATTGAGGTGACAGAAGCACTAGCATATAATAGTTGATCAGTGCACACTTACTACCTGCCTGGCTCTAGCTAAGCATTTCCCACTGGTCCTACACTGCTGTTATTGAAAAATTTGCTCTCCTGAATATTAACTTCTATATGACCTATTGGTTAGCTTGAAAGCATGTGCACACTGGGGGTTGGTGCTTACTTTCCTCTAAAAAATGTCACTAGAGTCATCCCATTGGGGCCTTCCTCTTTGGCATATGCTTCCTTAATGTCCAAGCTGATGTGAAAGGTCTCTGGCTGACAAGACCTTTAGGTGACAGCAAATTCAGTGCTGTCATTGATGCCCATATTTTGCAAGAGGATCTAAATTGCACTAGTATCAGGTGCCATGACCATGTACCACCCACTAAAAATGTAGTGGAGTGTACCCTTTTAAAGGCAAAGACCTCTGCATGTACACCGCATAAATAGTACTCCCCTCAAAAGTGATACTGTTAGGGAGATGCAGATTTCTTCACAGCAGACTTTCATTTGACTGCTATGTATCAGCTATTAGAAAATGTTTCTACCTGATCCGACTAATTAAAAGGCATATCATCGAAGACCAAGAAGGAGTTGCCCCTCTCCCTATTAAGGCCTGTAGAAGAATATAAAGCCTCCTTTGACATGTGCCTGTTCAAACAATTCACCCAATTAGAAAGACCACAACTCTTCTAACAAAGAAACAATCCGGTTTGAACTTATGTTTCGCAGAGCAAATCAGAGCTATGCCACATTTTTTTTCTCCTGTAAATCCTTGACTTGTGCATGGCTGTGAAAGATCCAGTCCTGATTATACTGTTACACTTCTGAAGAAATAGAAATTCAACAAATGCCTGCTGTAAGGACCTAAAGCAATATATAAGCTGTGTGTGTATATATGTATGTATATATATATATATATATATATATATATATATATATATATATATATATATATATATATATATGTGTGTGTGTGTGTGTGGGCAGAAGCTCGTTTTCTGTGGAGGCCCGAGGAGAAAAGTTACAAAGTAAAAATATACATTGACAATTGCGTTACAAAACATGGTTACATATATCCATTGACAATTATTGAGTCATATCACAGGTACAGTTAGAGTTTACAGTAGCAATATGAAAAGATTCAAAATCCCCCCCCCCGTTTTTTTTTTTTAACAAAGCAGGTATGGATTTGCATAGAAATGGATTTATACATATGCATTTTTGGAAGTTAGATGCATTGATTTTTTTGGATTTGTATTATGAAGATAATTGTATTGCCTTATGTACATGTCTATGGGTCCCTTTCAGAAGCTCGAGTTTTTAGACTCAATTCATATGCGAGACCATATGGACAATTTTCCGAAAAACGTAAAGCTTTTGAATGGAGACTACAGTACATTGAGGATCTGAGAATTTACCCTTTTTCCCCACTGTAGTGTGATCTTGGATTTGGTACGTATAAAAACATAGAATGATGGTAGATTTGTGCTGTTTTCCAAAGTTCGAATTTTGGGAAAATCATTCATATGGTCTTGCACATATGAATTTTGACCTTCTGTTAGGCATCTGTGTGTGTGTGTGTGTCTGTCTGTGTGTGTGTGTGTGTGTGTGTGTGTGTGTATATATATATATATATGCAAGCAAACATCTATCTCAAAGGATCCCCTACCTATGGACTAAGCTCCCACTCCACATATAACAAAGTAACTGTGTATTTAAAACAAGCCTTGATGTCTTAAGAGCTTTAAACCTCACCCCTGGTTTGTGTCCACAAGCCATATAAATAGGGGGAAACAAATGTGATTTGCATTGCCTGGGTTCATAATTGTCTAGTGGACCGATTGTATACTCTGTGAACATAAACCAACATAATCAAAAGTTCCAGGTAATGTGTCTGGTAGGGAAACTTTTGTACCCAAGTTTATTAGCATGACATTTTTATTATTAGTTGCCTGTAAACCATCATCTCAACAGTACCATTCAAAGACTTATTTTACATTTGTTAACTGGGTAAGTGAGCTGTTCTCTCCTTTCAGCCACAACCCTGGAGACAATGGCAAGGACGCAATAAATACATAAGATGATTAGATTTCATTTTGATGTCGAGGGCAGTTTTACCTAACGCACACACAAAAAAAAAAAACTAAAGCAGTTCACTGAAACCATCTACAGCAAACATTTAATAATTTTTTTTGTAGAAGGCAAACTGCTTGTACCCCCATAAACCCCAGTATTATATGTATACCAACTCCAGCATCACGCAACAGTGGAGAGAAAGGGAATCTCCACTGTTGAAAGTGATTTTGGTGAAATGGTTTCATTTATTTGCATTTGCCGACCCTGCCGTTGAGAAGACATGTTTCCCAATAAGTATTACTTCACAGAATACAGCAATAATTGAGAGTCACTAAGTAAGTAACCCGTGTGAAACAGATGAAAAAAAAAAGAGAGATGCTAAAAGTGACTGAGAAAAAAGAAAATATAGTTTGAGAATAAAATAATGTAGTTTATGGCAAGTAGTTAGTAAACATGTATTCTAAACATTAGTAGGAAGCAAGCCATTGAGACTGGAGTAAGTAAACAGTTGCTGAGTTTATTAACCTGTGTGTCTGAATTAGTTGCGTTTTGCTTCCTTTGTCAGCAGGGACATTAGTTGTTTATTGAAGTGTCTAATAATAGTGTGTGTCCTTAGTTCACTTATTGTATTAAAAAAGGCTGTTGTAATTTTTGAGAAGGTTCTTTTGGAATCAGCTAATGTAAATTTAGGTCTTTGCCAACTGGTTAAGCAGAGTCGGTCCATGAGTCATAATCACCATGCCAGTGTCCCACTCAAAAAGTGATTCCCTGTGCAATCACTCTACTGAGTCATAAGAGGAGATGCCTAAGCAGATGTATCCACCAGAATTGACCCCCTAGTTTAGGAGCTTTGTCCATCATCACACTCTTTAGTTGGTTGTCTTGAGTGTCTACAGCACAATGGATCACACTCCCACAATGTTCATTTATTCTTTTTTGCAATAGGAGTTAGGTTTCTTATTATTCTCTGTTGGTAGCACCTTTGGTAGCTTGTGAATTACCTGGCTGAGGCTGCATGCCTGCTGTAGCCACCAGTTTTCTTGGCCTAACTAAAGCTTCATTTGGTGAGAAAAAGGAGACTGATCCTCTAGGCAAAAAAAAAAAAAATGTAAGTGGGTATAATTTAAAATTACCAACAATTTAGTGGCAGAGCTTCAAACCTGATGAAAATGCAGACCTATTTTTGTGCATTTCAAGAGTACAGTCCTGGACGCAGTAACTTCTGTTTGTCAATTTGCCAAATTCTGCCCATAGACCATAAATGGGTGAGAATTTGTACCTTTAGTCTATATGTGACCATGCTGACTAGGGTAGGACAGGGCATGCTGGGTCTCAACATTTTAGGAAAAAAGTGCCCAGTGGGTTCTTTTTATGGCTATTTGTTCCACAGGAATATTAACCCATGTTTGTAAATTTTTGACAAAGGCAATACAGTCCCTGCCCTCTTCAGTCCCCGGTAAGCCACATAAATACAGATTCTTCCTGCGGGCATCCATGTCTATTGTATGGCCTGCCAGCAGGTCTAGCCTTACCTCCCAGTGAGCCAACCAGTGATCAGTTGAGAGCTGTTTGCCATCTACTGTTTCTAGTTGATCCATAAGGAGTGTTAAGGGTGTCTTCCATTTCGGATAGACTGTGTGATTGTCCATGTACAAGGTCAGGACATTGTTAATTTTTTTTTTGCTGCTCCTACTTGAGCAGATCCAATAATGACAACCTGCTGGAAGACTGCTTCTTGGAAAGGTTGACAAGAGTTTGGAATCTTACCTGTTCCTCAGGCCACACCCCAGTCACACCCAGCAGGGGGATGCACAAGCTTTCCCATATTAGGTTTGCCTCCTCTTTTAGACGTGTGTGTGTGTGTGTGTGTGTGTGTGTGTGTGTGTGTGTGTGTGTGTGTGTGTGTGTGTGTGTGTGTGTGTTCTGGTGTGAGAAGGCACCCACGTCTGCTAATAGTGCTCTGGTTAAGAACAAACATTTAACTGCAGTTGTGGAGAAAGGTAAAGCTACTGAAAATGTGTCTTACTTATCTTACTTACCTTACCTTACTTACCATATTTATTTAGTTAGTTAAAACCTTGTTTTGAAACTTGAATAGCACTTGAATGAGAGGAGGGAGATGGTGACAACTGAGACAGACTGTAAAGTAACCAAATTCATTTACCATGTTTAGTCATCTCTGCACGTAAGGGAGGGGATATTGTTGCCCAGTCTGAGAGCCATTTAATCTTTTGGCACTGTGAAAGAGTTTCACCATTGGTTTTATTTTTGTTTTTCAAGCTTACACCAAAACCTATAATGGTGAGCCAGTTAGGTTTACTGTAAGGTCATAGGATTACACAGTGCACCATATAATCAAAAACGTTTGTATGTGGCAGGAGGGTATATGTAGGAAAGATTGTTTGTGAACTCTTTAAACAGTGGGGGTTCCAGGGCCAAGTCCTGTGGGGGAGTCTTGAGACTTTTGTGGTTTAAGCTGCAATAAGTGGGTGCATTATTTCCTTGCATATTGGCCATGGAGAAGTTGTGTTGGAAATGCATGTATGAAAAAGGTATTCATTTTAGTTTTCAAGTATTTATTATTTTTTTGTTTTAATTTCCAGGTAGCGATTAAACAGATGAATTTACAACAGCAGCCTAAAAAGGAACTAATTATCAATGAAATTCTAGTCATGAGGGAAAACAAAAATGCCAATATTGTGAATTATTTAGATAGGTAAGTATTGCAGCTTAGACACAAGTTGCTTCCTCTCGCTTTTTGGGGCATCTAAAAATGTGGCCAAACTTGTGAAGAATTACTTGAAGGTGATTTGATGGGGTTATATGAGCTGCACTTCAACAAGCAAGATGAGCCAGGCTGAGCTTCTGGAATGCTCAGAAACATCTCTCACACAATGCCCAGGGAACAGTTCCACTATGAATTGTGTAGTTCATTTCTGAAGGCAGCTTATCACCTCTCATATTTTTTAATGGCACAAGGCAGCCAGGGCATTATACATGTTCACTGAATAAGAAAAGAACAAATGTGATATTTTTAGTAGTCATGCAGTTCCTTCTGCATACTTGTTACACAGAGTGAGAAGCAAGTCTGTTAAACATGCTGTTTTCATGTCATTGTATGTGCTTCAGGTTTTGATGCCCCCTTCTTTATGTGGTTGGAGGTCCTTGAACCCCTTTTTTATGCTGCACTGAGTAATGTTGTGTCATTCTAACAATTTTTGCTAAAGGTCATAAGCATCTGTATGTAAATGAAAGTGTAACTTTTTTCCTCTGTGGAGCTTTTCTCCCCGGGCCTCCGCTGAAAATGGACATGTATCCAGTCGGACCATCCCGGTCAACAAATGTAAAAAAAAAAAATAAATAAATAAATAAATAAAATAAAATAAAATGTAGGATGTGACTTGTATACAAGCTCCTAATTGCCACTTATGCTATAAATCTTTGCATACTGCCCCATCCCATCCCTGTTGGAATGGCCAGTACTCCCCATTAGAGGTTGACTGGGAAATAGCTTACCTCAGAATCGTAAACAAAAAGAAGTCTGACAATTGTCATTCAGTCATCTTTTCACCATCTAAGTGCCAGGCACACAGAATGTTAGAAACAAACAGGTTGTGGCAACCAGAGGTGGCCCCTGGGCATCTGCATTAACAAGGTGGTGGAAGGAGAATAACTACACTGACAGTGATAAGTGCTGTAGGAAAAGCTCTAGCCATAGTGTTTTAATATTGATAGAAGATTAATGCAAGATCGGCATCCCACACAGCCAACGATGTAGCCAGGCATACTGTGTGTACTCAAGGGAGTACATTTTTTTCTGAACAATTCTCAGAAAAAAATATGGCTATTGGAAACAAAAAGATTTATAACTGTCTTAAACTAATGCTTGCCACAAAGATCTGTGCATAGCTTGCTTACAAATGAAAAATAATCTCTCTTAGTTGCTGTTATGGGGCAACTGTTAAAAAGATACGACACTCCTTCAGAATTTAAGGGGTAGCATTTGGACATATGTTTTCTTTGAACACACATTAGTGGCAACAGTATAAGGTTGTGAGTATAAAATGAAAATTTCTGGCTACACCCCACCACCATCCTTCACCAAATGAGTACAGTGGCACACGACAGGTATGTGCAGCTTTCTCATGGTAAACCTGGCCAGACTGCTGTGGACATCCAGAGACTGACCAATAAACACTACCTCAGGTGTTGTTCAAGGGTGGGTTTTGTTGTTGTTGGGTAGAGATGATTTTGCTACAGAAGTAGTTGAACAAATCTAGGTATGGTACCGAGTTCTATGTAGTACCACAAAAATGCCTTGTGGATTTTAGGCGTTTAAGAAGAACATCATCTAATAAATGTATTCAATAAAATCTGCAACAGAGAACAAGTGAAGCAAGAATCTTCACCGTATAATACCTTAAAGCTCCTGTAGTGGAGGCCCATAGGATATATGCTAATCACCCCTTGAGAGCATACCACTGTTTCAGTTGCATGGCTTCTGAATGCCTGTGACTTTTTTTTTTTTTTTTTAGTCTGTACTTGATATATTCAGACCAGTAAAGCCAAGCACCACTAGCTCTAGACTAACAAGGTCAGTAAGAGGGTGGAACTAGTGGGGTTTAGTTTTATTAGCCTGAATACACCAGTAAAGATTTTAACAAGCAAAAGTACTGAAATTCATTTTTTTTTTTACTATCTTGGTATTAAGAAAATGTTTATATTTACAGGTACTAATATCAGGGATGGCCTTTGGTCAACTGGTTCCCTAGCCAAAAGGGCTCTGCAGCTCCCCCCACTCCACCTGGTGCCTCTTTCCTGGTCTACATGCACCATCCAGATTACTTTTTCTTTCTTTTTCTCACAATTTGTCTTACTGTATTCATTCAACATTTTAAAGAAATCATGTCTTTACTACAAAAAAAAAAAACAAATACTAGAAAAGCACCACTGCTGGAGCGGCACCCTAGGCGGCCGCCTGGTTGGCCTATGCCTGAGGCCATCTATGACCAATGTAGTAGGAGGTTTTGCTGCTGCATTTATCCTGTCTTCACTTTACAGTTTTTTTTTATGCAGCAATCCATGTCCAATACGCAAATTTTGTTGGTGTTTTGATTATTGCTGCTTAACAGTAAGCAGGTGGGTGTATACAGGAGTTAATGGATGTGGTTAAGAGTAGCAGTCAGGAGATATGGATAGGACAGAAGCTTATCCTGAGATTATTAACACACAGGTTGTGTATATCAGTATAATGCATGGCAAACCTTATGACAACTTAGTTGCTTTGTTAACACTTGTGTCATGCAACAAGCCGTAGTACTGCAGATTTTTTTTTCCATCTATGGAAAAAGACATCCTACAGGAGACTGACTGTAGCTCAAAAATCCCAAAGAGGTAAATGCTCCTCCATCGTACAGTATCAGCAACAGAGAATATCCCTTTGATCACAACCTGAATCTCCCCTGTCCCCCTGAGAGGCAGCCTTCTAAATTTCTCAGCATCTTGGGAAATGGCTACTTCGACAGGTGGGTTCATTAGACTCTTTCATCTCCTTAACTACTGGAAAATGGAGGCCAGCTGATTGACTATACTGATCATGATTCCAACTGATGCATTACTACACACAAGTCTCTGTCAGAGCTTCTGCTATGGTAATTTGTGCAACAGTAGTCTGAAAGCAGATTCAGTGCAGAGTTTGCAGAAATGCATATTTGTTTAAATCTCAGTTTTCTCTATGGTGGACAAAGGGGGGGGGGGTAGTCCCTGTCAGGGTGCAACAATGCTTGGTATTACCTGCAATCTCTTGGAAGTGGAGAGAGCACAGCCTCTTGCATGGAGGTATGTGCGGGGAGAGTTGTGCCCCCCCCCATAAAGCACTTAAAGACCCAAATAGATCCAGTTAGCAACAAGTCACTACTAAAAAAAAAATGGTGCCAACCACTGACAAACTTACAGTGATTTAATTGATCAAGTTTAGCAGTTTCATCTCCAGTACTGCAGGACTTCATCAGATGGTTCTGATGAAGTTTCACAGCATTGGAGATGAAAGTGCTAAATTTGATCAATAAATCACTGCGAGTCTGTCAATGGTTGGCATAATTTGTTTAGTATTTAAAAACTTTGTTTTGTCCTTTTGAACTTCACAGTGGCATTCTGTTTAGCAACAGAAACTGAAATGCCTTGTGCCACCACATAACTGTATTTTCTAAGTTGTTTGTTCTGGAGGAAGGGCTATTTTTGTTCCCTTATGTTAGTAACCACAAAAATGCGTTGTGCATTTTAGGCCTATGATCACTGCTACATAAAAACTCTGTCTTGCATTTAAGAAACACAACATCCATTCCTCCAAGAAAGGTAACCCCTAGGCCCATTTGTTCCTCTTGGAATGAGAGAGTGGCAGTGGGGAGTAGATTCATCACCTATATGAAACTGGGGGTGGGGGGTTTAAGGCCTTAAACTCTTCTGCACATGCCCAGTAGCTCCTTGGGGTTCAGCATGTGATGGCTGTTAGGGAGCAGTGTATCACTCACTTCCACAAGTGACATAATTCTTCAGATGGCTCTCCACATTTGAAGCCAACATTCCTGTAGCTTTACGGTTTTCTCTCTGGATTCTAAAATGGGACTTAAGCACCTGGACATTCTTTGCACCTCTTCCCCAAAGACAGGTGAGCTGTCAAAGCTGTGTTACTCCTCTGCTCCACCATGTCAGCTCCAAATGGTCATCAAGACATTATTCAGACCCCTGTCATCTAAGTTGCATTCAGTGCCGCATCCCTGTATGGTACTGGATCTAGACTGTTTCCTTGGAATTTTAGGATGAATCCATTCAAAACCCATTTCTTTGTCCATAAGACATTAGCCCTGCCTGCTGTTTAAAAGATTAACCAGAACATTTATTACCACACTTCATGGTTTCCTTTTTTATTTTATGAATATTAAGCTGCTTTATTAATTTGCCAGCTATGCATTTTTTAGCCTTTCTTTTCTGTCTGTATTCACCCTTTTTATTTAGCTTTGCTATATTTCTTGTAGCCTGTTTTCCCTAATACTTTTTGGGAGTGGAGAACTTTTTCCTTCTAAGCATTACTTCATAGGTTCATAGGTGTGTGTACTAGGCTAATGGCCCTGGAGCCTTTACAAGCCTAGCACATAGGATAAACCTGGTATCGTGTCACCCAACCTTGGTTCCAAGTGCCTCTGTCGAGTAGACCCACTGGAGTGATCCCCAGGGTGAATTTTCTATTTCCCATCCACTCATCAAGATTTCTGTCAAAGAGGCCAGTGACGTGCTCTGCTCGACATGTATGGGAAGTCTGTTCCATAGCATCGGCAGTCTCTGGGTTATGAACCTGTCCTTCCATCATGTTCTGTTGATTGTGGTAATGAGGTTGAGGTCTCTGGAGCATGTGGTGCAGAGGGATTGGGATTTCTTTAGATGTAGCATTTCTAACAGAGCTGGGTCAGACATGGCTTTGTAAGTCAAGCAGAGATGGCCTATAAGTAGGCGATATGAAACAGAGAATAGTTGGGAGTTTTTTGAGTCTGTCCATATAGGACAAGTGTTTAAGGTGTAGGATCCTCTTTGTGAGGTACTTTTACGGCCTCTCCAGTTGTTGCAGGTGTCTAGTGAGGTACATGCCAAATGGAGTGTTGTACTCTGATTGGCCTAATGAGGGAAGAGTAGAGGGAGACAATGACCTCTTTCTTCCTGGATGCAAAACCCTTAATAATGAGATGTGCCACATAGAAGGACTTTCTGACCACAGTGGCAATGGCAATGTGGTGGTTCCCAGATATCTTATAACGCCTTCTGTGTTCAGTGGACTACCATCAATGTGGTAATTCAAGGGAACCGGGTTTTTCCCAAAGGGGATTAAGACACATTTTTTGGTATTGAGCCTAAGGCCATGGTTCTGACACCAGTTGTTGGTGTCGTTGAGGCCTTTCTGTAGGATGTCAGCATCACTTGGGGAGTTAATAGCTCCCAACTTGCAATCATCTGCGAACGTTGTCAGCCAGAGTCCCTTCGTGTTTGCCTGGACTTCAGAGAAATCGATACCAAACGGGAGAGGACCCAGGACCGAACCCTGTGGGACTCAACTTGTGACTAGTCGGCAGTCTGACATGGAGTCGGCTACTTTCACACTGTGGGTTCTATCTGTGAGCCAGTTTGCAACCCACCTAGTGATATAGGGGTTGATGCCTAGCTTAGTAAGTTTTTCTATGATTCCTGAGTGGGAAATGGTGTCAAAGGCCTTGACCAGGTCAAGGTAGGCTGTATGAACCACCTTACCTTCATCTACAGCTCTGGTGACTGACTCAAAGTCAACTAAGTTGAGCAGGCATGCTCTACCCTTCACAAAACCAAACTGTGTAGGATCCAGAGTTTGGAAATTCCCTATGTCCTTGTTTATTAGGTCCGTGATGATGCATTCCATAGCTTTGCATATCAGACTCGTCAGGCTAATGAAGGGCGAAATTTCCTGGGGTCTGTAGTCGCTCCTCCTTTGTGGAGAGGGATGACTGTAGTAGTGCGCCATTCAGTACGGACAAAGCCTGAGGTGAGGCTGTGATTGGACAGGGCACACAGCTTCACTCTATAGTTCATGTAGAACACAGCCAGGGATACTGTCAGGCCCCATAGAAGCTGTATTCTTGGCCTTGGACAGTGCTGTTTTAACCTGTGCAGCAGTAATACTGTGTGGCTGGCAATCTACTGGTATTCTGATTGGTCCTTTGGGGGGGGGGATAAAGTTATCACTGAATCTGTTCGCCGGTATATTTGCAATATCTGTTGGCTCGGTATTGGAGATACCATTGTGCAGTAGCTCAGAGCAAATCTGGGTATTGCCATGGAGATTCTTTACATAACTATAGAAGGCCTTGTGGTTGTCTTTACTGTCTGCTGCAATTCTGTTTTCATAGCTAGCTTTAGAGGATTTGATGAAGGATCTCAACCTTTTGCTGAGGCTGATAAGGGAGTTTTTCCAGTCTTGGGACTTCACCTTATTACGCATCAGTTTCCTCTTCCTGTTGTAGAGTTTGTTTATGGCAGGGGAGCACCAGATTGCTTCCTCTTTTTTGAGGAGAACGTATTAGTTCTGTTGGGTATGGCGAGATCCATGCATTTGTGTACATGTTTGTACAATGCATTGGTGTATGATACGGCGGTCATGCAGCTATTTTCCATTTGCATGGGTGCCGTGAAGTTAGCCACCAAAGATGTCCTTCAAGGATGCATCTGCAGTCCTTACATATGGGTTGTCCTGCCTCAGGCAGCCCTTCGGTCGGCCGGATTCCAAAGTCTGGGTCCGATGTCAGCTGATGTCACCCTTTCCCCGACGTCAGAGCGCCTGGGGTATAAAAGTGTCAGCCGACGCCATCTTCCTCAGTCTTTCTTGCCGCGTGGTGCCTGAAGCAGAAGCAGTTCGCAAGTGCCGGTCGGCCAGCTCCTGTAACTTCAGCTACCGAAGACTTCAAAAAGCTAAGTACCCCGTTGGGGACTCTTTCTTGCCTCAGCCGATGTCAGATCAAACGCTTAAAGTTAATAATTGCTTGACTTGTGGGAAACAAATACCTCATAAGGATTTCCACTCCTACTGCCTCCCCTGTCTAGGCCCAGACCACGACGTCTCTGCCTGTACTGCCTGTGCCTCCTTCAATCGGCACACTCTTAGGCGTCGGTCGGAGTTTGCAGAGGAATTTTTTGGGGCTAGTTTCTCTTATAAAATGCCGTCGGAGACTCCGACTTCTCATTTAACCAAGAAACGGAAGGACAAGGACCGACACACGCGGACCGTGGTTTCGGCTGAAACTGCGCCTAGGCCTACCGCGAGTGTCTCGGCTGAAACCGAGTCCTTGCTACTTCCGTCCATTGAAACCGCTCAACCGACAGCCTCGGCCCCGGAGGCCTTTTCTGAGTCGGTTATAGAATTTCCCTCGGAAACCGGTGATGTGAGAGTGTTCAATCTCGCCGTTTGTTCTTACACATGGGTTCGGAGCCGATCCTCGGCTCCGTGTCGGCCGCTTGCAAGCTCTGCATCGAGAAGAAGCTCGAGACAACCTAATACCCACAATCCCCCTCTGCCTTTACCTCAGATCTAGTTTGCCGCTGCAGCGTTCGCATCACTGGGTCGAGCTCGAACAACTAAAGCTAAGATTAAGATTTTTTTCTTATTTCAACTAAATTTCTTCTATAAACTTTGTTTAGTGACTAAGTGTGTGTGTGTGGTACGGTTGAGGAATTCTCGGTTCCGTTTAAGTTTAATTTTAAACTTATTAGAGTTTCCCTCGGGGCCTACCACCCCTTTCTGAATTGACAACTGGATAGACATTTTTTCTTTAACTGGATTTGACAATTTCACCGGATTTGACTTACTACCTGGACTTGACTTCTCACCCTTTTTTTCCACATTAAATTTAAGATGTCTGAGAAGACTAAATATGGATTTAAGCGTTGCCAATGTGGGCAAAAAATGTCAGTTACTGACAATCATAGTTCCTGCGTCTACTGTCTTGGCCCTCTCCATCTGCAAGAAGACTGCTCTATTTGTCATTCTTTCAGTGGGAGGGTCATGACAGATAGGCGCAGGAAACTCATGGATAGGGGTTTATTGAAACCTTCCTTTCAAGAGGCTCTGGATGCTTCAGACCAGGCATCCAAATCCTCGAAGGAATCGAGGACGTCGGAGCCCAAGTCATCGGCTCCGAGCTCTTCGGTTAAGGTTCGATCACCGGTTCCACAGACCTTAGACCTCGGGGCCGAGTGTTCAACTGTTGTCAGTGTCCGAGCCTCGAGTCTTGGAACCGGTGACGGAGCTCCCTCCCCCGACACTGTTGAGGTCGGCTCCGTCTTCAATTCCTTCGACCCGTTCTTCCAGGCCCCTCTTCGACACCGATGTTGACCGCGTGATGCAGAAATTACTGGAGAATACGGCCTTATCCAAACTCATCTCAGTTTCCACCCAATTGGTGTCGAGACTTGAAGGCCTTCCATTATCTCCATCTGTTCCTCCTCCGAGACCTGTCCAGTCTTTGGAGCCGGAAGAGGCTGATCTACTGATTGTGGAGCCCTCGGTGCCAGAACCGTCCTTTTCTCGGTCGGCTCCATTCACCTCGACTCCGTCGGATCCGGTACCGGAGTCTCGGAGCCGAAGATCCATCCTTGGTTCTGGGACCGAGAGTCGAACCGATGTTTCGGTTCCGACTCTCCCTCTCGGGGCCTCGGCTCGGATCGACTCGGTTCCATCCTCGGGGTCGATGCCTTCGGTGCCAGTTTTGGGGATTCTCCCCATTTCTTCGGAACCGGGAGATACCTCGACTCGGGACCCAGGGGCCTTCGATCTCATGAGGAAGGTGTTGTCTACCCAGACAACCACATCAGTAGAAGCAGCCTCTCCTCCCCATAAAGGACCGTTATCCTCCTCTGCACCAATGGCCACATCCAAGCATCGAGCACCGGTGTCTCAGCCACCCCTGGAGGGTGCCCCCTCTTCCTCGGAGGCTTCTTCGGATGCTCCCCCCGAAGAAGTCCCTAGGAAAAGATTGTGTAAGAGGAGACACTTAGATTCTCCACAAGAATCATTGACATCGGACACTGACTTGGATGAGTCAGAAGGGTCCCCAAAGTCACCTTCAGAGGATGTCTCTTTTGCTGACATCTTGGAGATCCTAAAACAGAGAGGTGATTGGCAGTCCCTTCCCCCTTCTGAGGATGAGTCAGTCTTGCTGAAGGCATTTAGTGCTCACCCTTCCTCCTCCTGGGTCACTCCGCCCTTCGATGAGTTAATGGAGCTGATTGCTCGAATGGCGTGGGAGACACCTGACACGGTGGAACCAGTCCCTAGAAAGCCTAATAAGTATATTACTGCACCCCAAAACAAGGCTTACCTCACAAAGGGAGTTCCAGTGGACGCTATGGTGGTGGCAGCGGCCATGAAAAAGGAGATGTCGGAATCTTCCTCATCTGTCCATCCACCTAACAAAGATTCTAGGACTATGGACAGGTACGGGAAGCGCATTTTTAGTTCAGCGGCTTTTCTATGCGATCCCTGAACTATTTGACCCACTTTACACGTCTACAGAGGGATCTAATCAAAGAGTTGGGAGATACCCTCCAGGGTACTACAGATGCTGCTGTTTCAGAGAAAGTTACAGCACATCTCAATACCCTTACATCCATTGTTAACTCATCCATGAGGCTGATCTCATACGCAGCCGAAGGATCGAGTAGGGCAGCAGCTTCAGCGATTGCTCTTCGTAGACAATCCTGGATGCGCTTATGTTCATTTGCGGAAGCCTTCAAGTCTTCCTTTACTAACGCCCCATTTGATGGTGCCACTCTCTTTGGCCCCAAAGTAAAGGAGACCCTTACCTGGTGTGAACAGGAGGGAAAGACTCTGTCTGCTGTCGGAGTCCGTTTTCCACCCCATCCAGACCGTACCCCAAAGGGCAACGCGGTGGAAAAATGTGGTTTCGAAAACCCCAAGGATCTTTCCCAGGCACGCAGGGTGATGCCCCCTCTAGAGGCAGAGGAGGGGGCAGAGGTGGAAGACGCCGCCCTGGCGGCAGAGGGGGTCCACAAAACCAAGGTGACAGGGATACACCCCCTGGAAAACCTTTCCAGCACTCCTGAGAGGAGGCCCGACTGTCCTGCTCTGGAGGCAGTCGGGGGTCGCTTAGCTTTATACCCTCAGGCCTGGCAGAATCTTACTACAGACAACTGGGTAAAAAGCGTGGTTACCAGAGGTTACAGAATACCCTTTCTATCCACTCCCATTCCAAAGAGAAGACTCCCAGATGTGCCGCCCCATCTGCGAGACCCAGCAGCTATAGAAATTTCAAAGCTGCTAGAAAAAAAGTGTCATCCAACCAGTCCCAGTGGACCAAATAGGATTCGGAACTTACTCAAGGTTCTTTTTAGTTCCAAAGAAGACAGGGGACTGGAGGCCGATTCTGGACCTAAGCAACCTCAACACCTTCGTCAAGAAAGAAAAGTTCCGAATGGTCACGCTTCAATCGATCCTTCCAGCTATAGAAATTTCAAAGCTGCTAGAAAAAAAGTGTCATCCAACCAGTCCCAGTGGACCAAATAGGATTCGGAACTTACTCAAGGTTCTTTTTAGTTCCAAAGAAGACAGGGGACTGGAGGCCGATTCTGGACCTAAGCAACCTCAACACCTTCGTCAAGAAAGAAAAGTTCCGAATGGTCACGCTTCAATCGATCCTTCCATTCTTACAGAAGGACGACTGGATGTGCTCAATAGATCTGAAGGACGCATACTACCACATCAAAATGGCCAGGGCGTCCAGAGATCATTTGCACTTCCGGCTGGGAGCCAGTCACTATCAGTTTCGAGCCCTGCCCTTTGGTCTGACCTCAGCCCCCAGGGTTTTCACCAAATGCATGGCAGTGGTAGCGTCTCATCTGAGACGCCTAGGATTCCAGGTGTTTCCGTATCTGGACGACTGGCTCCTTTCTGCCACCACCCGGCGTCAACTGATACAGGCCAGGGATTACACTCTACAACTTTGTGTTCACCTCGGAATTTCCGTAAATTTCGAAAAATCTTTACTACAGCCATCACAGCATATCTTATTCATAGGAGCGGAATTAGATACGCATCATTTAATTCTACGGCTCCCTCCAGAAAGGATAGCCTCACTACAAAGCCACATTTCTCTCCTTCTGTCATCCAGAAAATCCCCAGCAAAACTGGTTCTGAAGGTCTTGGGTCTCATGGCAGCTTCTCTCATTGCGATACCATTGGGAAGACTGCACATGAGAGTTCTACAATGGCTACTGTTTGCACAATGGTCGTTCCAACAGCTACCTCTGACACACGAAATTCTGATTACAAACACATGCAAATCACATCTGGCCTGGTGGCTTCAGACTTGCAACCTTTCCAGCGGAAGACCATTGGTGCTACCCACGCCGACAGCTACGGTAACCACGGACGCTTCCCTGATAGGGTGGGGGGCATCTTTCAGGGACAGACAGTCCAAGGCGAATGGACAAATTTAGAGTACAATCTGCACATCAATGTTCTAGAGTTGAGGGCAGTGTTTCTAGCGTTGCAACACTTTGCTCCCCTTCTTCCTCTAGGGACTATTGCAGTTCAGACAGACAACATGTCTGTAGTCTGGTACATAAACAAGCAAGGGGGAACCAGGTCTTATCAGCTATGCAGAGAGGCCATGAGAATTTGGCAATGGGCGGAGTCCACGGGTCGCTTTCTGATCGCAACGCACATCCCGGGGTCATCCAACGTCATAGCCGACTGGCTGAGCAGAGCAATCCTGTTGCCTCACGAGTGGTCCCTCAAACAGTCAGTTGCGAAGACAATTTTTCGCAAGTGGGGCCAGCCTTCCTGCGATCTTTTTGCGTCTCCAGTGAACGCCAAATGCAGGAGCTACTTTGCCCTATTACCCCCTCCAGGGGAAGTCCCCAGGGACGCGCTGGTGCACGATTGGCCCCCGGGTCTCCTGTACGCTTTTCCTCCCTTTCCCCTGATTGCAAAGTTTCTGCAGAAAGCCAACAACCTTCAAAGGACGATAATCCTCATTGCCCCATTCTGGCCTCGTCAAATTTGGTTCCCCTTTCTTTTGCAACACCGCATTCAGGGACCTTGGATTCTGGACCCAGAGCCAGATCTACTGACTCACTCATCAGGAGTTCCTCATCCCTCTCTCGAATCACTCCATCTAGCAGCTTGGCTGCTCCGCTTCCCTTTTTAGCCAGGCCTGATTCTCTTACACCGGCAGTTCAGAATATACTAGTGGCTTCTCATAAAGCTTCCACTACAAAGACCTACACTAGTAAATGGAAGCGTTTTGTCTTCTGGGCAAATTCACATAATTTGGACCCTGTCATAGCTCCGTTAAACAAGATCTTGGAGTTTTTAACAGAATTGTTCCATCAAGGAGCTTCTCCCGCCACTTTAAGAGTGCAATTGGCTGCCATTTCCAACTTTCATGTGGAAGAATGTGGGGCACCTATTATGGCTCTCAGACTTTGTAAGGCCTTTTTAAAAGGATCTTTCCATATTAGACCACCAGTTAGAACTCCTACATCACCTTGGAATCTGAACCTTTTACGATCTAAATTGATGTTGCCCCCTTTTGAACCAGCCTCCTCTTGCCCATTGAAGTATTTATCGTGGAAGACTCTCTTCTTGGTAGCCATTACATCCACTAGGCGAGTGTCTGAGCTTCAGGCTCTTTCTATTAAACACCCTTATTTGATCTTTCACTCTGACAGAGTATCTCTTTGCACTAATCCATCCTTTCTCCCCAAAGTTTGCTCTACCAATAACATTAATCAGTCAATTTAATTACCTACCTTTTTCAAGAATCACTCTAATAAGTTAGAGTATATGTTACACAAATTGGATGTCCATAGACAACTCAGGTTTTATTTGGATAGAACAAAGGATCACAGGAAATCTGATCAATTTTTTGTAGCCTTTGCTGACAGCAGGAAAGGTGTAGCGGTTACTAAACAAACTCTTTCCAAATGGCTAACTGATTGTATTATATACGTTTATGATTCTTCAAATCAAACTTTATCTGTCAAACCTAAAGGACATTCTACAAGATCAGTGTCTCCATCCCTGGCTCATGCAGTTCGCCTACCATTAGACACGATTTGTGCAGCTGCTACTTGGGCTAAACCACATACATTCATCTCTCATTACAAAGTGGACAGGGTTTCTAGGGACAGGGCAACCTTTGGTTCCACTGTGCTCAAGAACGTTCTCCCGTGAGTTCCTCAGGAACATGGAGCTAGGGACGCTACCCATGTGTAAGAACAAACGGCGAGATTGAACACTCTCACATATAGAAGTTATGTCCTTACCATAACGTTCCATGTGGAGTGTTCATCTCGCCTTTGTTCTTGCATTCCCACCCTCCCACCCTCAGGAAGAACGTTCAATTTGGTGCCTGGTCTGGAGTATTCTCCTTCTGCATTTGCAGTGGTTGTATATGTATGATGTACATGTGTATATATATATATATATATATATATATATATATATATATATATATATATATATATATATATATATATATATATATATATAGATGATTTCTTGCTTTATGTAATTTTTGGCATGAGTGTGCTCTCTCTGACTGCTGGTTTGCTTGCAAACTAGATCTGAGGTAAAGGCAGAGGGGGATTGTGGGTATTAGGTTGTCTCGAGCTTCTTCTCGATGCAGAGCTTGCAAGCGGCCGACACGGAGCCGAGGATCGGCTCCGAACCCATGTGTAAGAACAAAGGCGAGATGAACACTCCACATGGAACGTTATGGTAAGGACATAACTTCTATTTCAGGAACCTACCGACACCATTCCCCTAGACAAAACTACACCAGCACATGGAGCAGCCAGGCCCCCTGCATCCATGTCCATAAAAGCATTCACTAGGGCTAAAGCTGCTAAGCAACAAAAAACTCTGCCTCCCAAGTCTATTTCTCAGGGATCCACTACAGGTTCTCAGATACTAAGTTTGGCTGAGGACCTTATTTCCTTAATTAGGGGGGCTCAGCCTCATCCGGACAGGGGCTCTCAACCCCCACTAGACAAAAGGCCCAGGGTTGAGTCTGCTGAACCTCAGTCCTCTGATGAGGCCTCTGATGGATCTGCTCTATCAGACTACCAGGAGGAGGCCTTCACGGCCTATGAGGATTCTGATGCAGAGGAATCTATTCCCTCTGCCTCCCCTCCTGAAGAGCTGTCCTTTGGGGAGACCCTTCACTCCATGAGAGAGCATTTTCAATGGCAGGGCCAGGAATTCTCCGATTCCAGGAAGAGATTAAGGACTTTTCTTCATTTACCTCAGCATAGACCTTTGGCTATTCCTCCTGTTTTAAGTGTCATTGATGATGTGTATTCTGAGTCTAGCACTACCCCTGACACCCTTCCTCCGGCTCCTGTTAAACCCGATAGGTACTACAGGGTCCCAGACTCGCATCATTTCCTTTACAAGGCCCACTCTGCTGACCCAGAAACTATTTCCCAGGGTCCTAAAGGGGTTGCAGCTGCCACTACTAAATATCCACTCCCCTCTGAAAGGGAGTCCAGGTATTTAGAGAGATGGGGTAAAAAAGTGTACACTTCTTCCACTCTGTCTATGAGGGCTTTAAATTGTCAATTTCATATGATACAGTACCAAGAATATTTGTTAGATGAATTGCAGAAAAAACTGTCTTCACCTGAACCCCTAGATCGTAAGTCACTTCAGGATCTGGTACATAACTCACAACAGGTTAGCAACCATTTCTTGCAGTGTGGTTATGATGCATTGGAAGCTTCATGTAGGTCAGCAATAACAGGTGCAGTCATACGTAGACATGCTTGGCTGAAGGAACAATCTCTGCCAGATCATGTTAAGGCTAAGCTTCTGGATGCTCCACTGGAAAAGCAAAAGTTATTTGGCTCCACTGCTCAAGAGGTCTTAAAGAAATTTGAGGAAAAGGCTAAATCTGTACAAACAGTCAAAAATTTCCTCCAGGTACAACCACCAAGATTCAGCAGAAATTGGCCTTCTAAGAATTGGTCCTTTCCAGACAGATTTCAAAGAGGCAAGAACAGGCGTGCCAGAGGTAGAGGGCAAGCTAGAGGCTCATACAGAGGACGTCAATGGCAGCCTCCTAACCAGAGAGGTAGTGCAGGACCAACAACTGCTGCACAAGGACAGACTCGATGACTTCACCTTAACCCCTCCGACCAGGGCTCAATTAGAAGCACCTTTGGGTGGAAAGTTGTCTTTATTCTCAGAAAATTGGCACAGTATTACAAGGGACAAATGGACACTGCAAATAATAGACAAAGGATACAGGTTCCATTTCCATACATTACCAGAAAGAAAGGGAATGCCAAACCTGCCACCAAATCAGAGGGCAGAGGCGTTAAAACAAATTGCCAACCTATTGCAAATGAAAGCTATAGAAAAGGTTCCTTTCACAGAACAAGGCCAAGGATTTTATTCCAGACTATTCCTTGTCCCAAGAAAAGAAAAACAATGGAGGCCTATTCTTGATTTGTCCGCACTGAATACTTATCTCATTGTGCCAAAATTCAAAATGCTGACCCTACAGCAACTCCTTCCCATGCTGGGCAAGGGGTCTTGGCTGGTAACTCTAGACCTCAAGGAGGCATACCTGCATGTCCCTATCAGACAAAGTTGCAGAAGACACCTCAGATTTCTTGCAGGTTCAGAGCATTATCAATTCTCAGCATTGCCCTTTGGCTTATCTACTGCGCCCAGAGTATTCACGAAATGCCTGGCATCAGTAATTGCACATTGCAGACTTGAGGGGATTCAAATATACCCGTATCTGGACGACTGCCTTACACAAGCGGACAGCCAACAAATTTTGGAAAAACATTTGAATTATGCCATCCGCCTACTGCAGGCCTTGGGATACACAGTCAACATTCACAAGTCAAGACTTGTGCCATCCCAAAGAATAACTTTTCTGGGTGCGGAACTAGATACAACCACCCAAATGGCTTTTCTCACAGAAGAAAAACAGACAACTACTGGATTACTTCAAAAATCTGACAAAACAAACTCAGATGACTGCAAGGAAAATCCTGCAGGCCCTGGGTTACATGGCATCGTGCATTCTTCTGATTCCACAAGCAAGGCTGCATATGAGAAAACTACAATGGTACCTAAGGAGTTTATGGTCTCAGCACAATCGCAGCCTAGAAGCTTTGATACCACTCATTCCATGCCTTCAAAAGGAATTCCTGTGGTGGGCCCAAGCAAGCCAGTCAAACAGGGGTCTGCCTTTCAGCAAACCAGTAACCAGTCAAATCATTACCACGGACGCTTCAGACCATGGATGGGGAGCACATATGGAGGACAGATGCATCCAAGGTCTATGGACTCAGAAAGAATTGCGCATGCACATAAACCAAAAGGAAATGCTGGCAGTGATTCATGCAATCGAGGCCTTCAAGCTCTTTCTACATCAAGGCCACCTGCTAATAAGGACAGACAATACCACAGTTATGTGGTACATAAACAAGCAAGGAGGTACCCATTCCTACCCTCTTTGCAGACTAGCAATGAATCTTTGGGAACTTTCCCTAAAACTCAATATAGAGCTGCAATCCCAGTTTGTGCCAGGAAAAATAATATACTGGCGGACAGCCTAAGCAGAAATACCATGGACCCACACGAATGGATGCTGCACCCAGACATCTTCCTTCAGATAACACAATCATGGGGGAGGCCGGACATAGATCTTTTTGCCTCCCATCACAATCATCAGCTGAAGAAATTCTGCTCAAGGACATACCACCCACAAGCATGGAAAGTGGATGCCCTCTCTTTCAGCTGGAATACTCTAACAGTGTATGCATTTCCACCACTCCCACTAATGACCAAGGTCTTACTGAACATCAAGACAGAGCAGCCAAAAATGATTCCAATAGCCCCGGACTGGCCAAGGCAGCACTGGTACCCACTGTTACGGAGCCTGTCACACACGAAACCGTGGCCTCTACCACTATGGTCA
Organism: Protopterus annectens; assembly: GCF_019279795.1. NCBI lineage: Eukaryota > Metazoa > Chordata > Ceratodontiformes > Protopteridae > Protopterus > Protopterus annectens. The sequence continues at coordinate 723,018,290 of NC_056736.1, read as the reverse complement.
CTCCTTCTGACACAGCACAATTACAAAACTCTGCACTCCAGCCTGAAAACCCTGCAGCTGACAGCCTGGAGAATACCTTGACTCCTCACCAGGAAAAGCTATCTAAGAGGGTGAAGGATATCATCATGGAAGCTCGCAGACCTTCCACGAGAAAGACATATTCAGCAAAATGGAAAAGATTCCACACTTGGAGCACCGCACAGGGCCTAGATGCCACAGTGATGAGCATGGCACATATCCTGGAATACTTGGCAGAAATGCTCCACTATGGCCTTTCTTACTCTTCCATAAAAATTCATGCTTCAGCAATTTCAGCAGAATACAACAATGATCCACCTGTCTTCTCTCATCCTCTCCTAAGGCAGTTTCTAAGAGGAATTTAAAAACATCAATCCTCCAAGAAAACCACCAGTGCCTACATGGGACCTTAACTTCATGTTGGAAAAGTTGACTCTACCTCCCTTTGAACCAGCAGCATCTTCAGAGTTACAGTTCCTGTCTTGGAAGACTGCCTTCCTTCTGGCCATAACCTCAGCAAGAAGAGTATCTGAATTGCAGGCACTCATGGCAGTACAACCATTTCTTATTTTTTCATCAGGACAGTCTCTCCTTGAGAACCAATCCTTCATTCATGCCAAAGGTGGTATCCAGGGTCTCATTGAACCAAGCTATTCACCCGCCTACCTTCTTTCCAAACCCACAAAACAAGGGAGAGAAACTTCTGCATACCCTGGACATTCACAGACAGTTACGCTACTACTTGGACAGAACTAAGACTTTCAGAAAAACTGACCAGCTGTTGATAGCATATGCTGCAGGCATTCAAGGAAAAGCAATTTCCAAACGGACAGTTTCAAAATGGATAGGAAATTGCATTCGATTCTGCTACTGTTATCATGGAAAAGCTGTGCCAGCTAACATCAGACCTCATTCCACCAGAGCTACAGCCACCTCCACAGCCTTCTTAAGAGGGGTGGCTACCAAGGACATTTTAGAAGCTGCTACATGGAGCTCCGTGCATACATTTTCCAAGCATTACAATTTACCCTTATATTCCAGATCCAGAGCAGGCTTTGCTACGGCAGTCCTGCAGGGCATTTTAGCTACACCATAATTTTCTTAGAGCCTACCACCCCCAGCTTGGCTATGGTATTCTACCCATATGTAAGGACTGCAGATGCATCCTTGAAGGACATAGTACAGTTTTGTACCTACCATAAATGTAGATGTCCGATAGGTATGCATCTGCAGTCAGGTTTACCCTCCCTCCTTCCCCTCTGTGGTACTTCTTGGGTACTTATCCCTCTTATAGCTAGCTGGGGTTATCTATTATGGTGTATTTGTTTTATATTACTGTGCATGTTTGCAATATTTTGTATTTCTACCAAATTTAACCTTCCTTAGAGGGCACCTGGCATCTGGGGCAAGAAAAACTGAGGAAGATGGCGTCGGCTGACACTTTTATACCCCAGGCGCTCTGACGTCAGGGAAAGGGCGACATCAGCCGACGCCGGACCCAGACTTTGGAATCCGGCCGACCGAAGGGCTGCCTGAGGCAGGACAACCCATATGTAAGTTCTGCAGATGCATACCTATCGGACATCTACATTTATGGTAGGTACAAAACTGTACTTTTTTAGGAGCCCAAAGTTAGCTTTGGAGAAGTTTTTTCATGGTGGTTACCTTTGTTGGGGGGGGTGGGAGGGATGTGGATTTCCAAGGTGATTAGCTTGTGATTGGCTCTAACCAGGGAGGAGTTGACTATTGGTGTAGAGCAACGGTCAACCATGTTAGTTATGACCAGGTGAAGGATGTTGCTACCTCTAGTGGGAGTAAGAACGAGTTGGTCCAGGGCATTGGAATTAATGAATTCCAGAAAGCGTTGGGCAGGTGTATTGGTACATAAGTAGTTTTCCCAGTTAATAGAGGGGTAGTTGAAGTCACCCAGTATGAGTGTGTTAGGTTGGACCCTAATATTCTCCAGGGTGCTTAGGAATGTGGAGTGTGAATCTTGGGACATGGTTGGGGACCTATAGCAGGCCATGACCTGAATCGTTGTCTTACCCAATGTTAACTGCACCCGAAGTATCTCAGATGCATTATGTTGGGCTACCAGTCTGGAAGTGTGTGCATCCTTTATGAATATGGACACTCCACCGCCTTCGAAGCGTCTGTCCAAGTTCTGGGGCTGAAAGGTGTGGAATGAGTTGTAGCCTGGTAGTGCAGGGCTGGTTTCTGCTGCCTTGAACCAGGTCTCTGTTACAGCACAAATGTCGAATTCTCCATTTTAAGGAGTACTTCGAGCAAGTGCATTTTGGGATTTAGACTTCTAGCGTTGAGCAGCACGACCCTCAAATTGCATTTGTTTGTAGCTGTTATGGTGGTAATTTGGTCTTTGTTGATTTACTTCATTTGTGAGTGCACCGTTCTACAGTAATCTATATCGTAATGTGTATAATCATTGCATTTGTATCTACTTCTGTATGTAATAGGTTCATCGGTTAATACTAGGCTAGTTGCCTCTCTCAGACATTTTAAACCTAGCCAGTTCCCCCCAAAGCTAAACTTTTCTGTTTGTATTTCTTTCTTAACATTGTGATGTAATGTCCTGTGTCTTTTATTGACTCACTGGGATCAGTGCACTACCCTGATAAATAAACTTAAACTTCATCTTTATTAATGTTTGTACTACTAAACAGAGTATAAAAAAACAAATATACAGAATCAATTAAAATGTATGTGCTAAATAAAATGAAACTTGTAATAATAGAGAAAAGCAATAATAAACCAAAATAATAAAATAGAAATAAAGCAAAAATTAAACCAAAGTGTCTATTGCTTGCATTACAAAGGACCAGCTCAAAGATAAACTGACGTGATGAGCTGCACTATATGTAGGTGTGGATACAGTTATATTCAGCTCCACAATCAGAAACAAATGATCATACCTCTCAACTTCTTAGAGCAAGAAATCTGAACAAAACCTAAAGGGACATCATGTTAAATAATCTTATAAACTTAGAAATCTACTACAATTACAAGATTTGTTAGCATGCATTTTCTGAAAGATATGCAGTCTGAAATTCAAATGTATTCCATTATTTTGTGGCTTCAATCATCAGTGATTTGTCAGAAAACATCAAGTTTTATGAGGAATGGACCAAAAATATGAGACAAAAATCTGGGCATTCTGCAAAAATCTGGACAGTTGACAGGTATGCTGATGATGAAATCCTCATCTTCTGCATATTGGCACTTACCTGTATTGACAACAACAGTTCTTTACAGTAAACTGATTGGAAAAGAAATGCAGGCAGTCTCCTTTTCCAGTTGGTGTAAAACAAATCTGTCAGTAACAGATATTCTTTTTTCTGAGTAGTGATGGTGTTAGGCAAAGGGTTTTTCATAGGGTAATGAGTAGAGCTGTGGTTAGTGGCAGGGTTAACGTTAACACATGATTGAGAATGGGCAGTAGGGCTTCACCCCCTTATCACTTTACTTGTGTGTTTGCCTTGCCCCTAACCCCAGTCCTATACATTACCTTACAAAAAAGCTTTCCCTATCAGTACCGCTACACAATACACTTGGATACACATCCCATATGTTAGACACACATGCAACACTAAATCTATCCCCTTACTCAAACCCTAACCTGCAAACTGTTGCACTCCCTCCCCACTTACCATCACTAAACGCATGTACCACGCAACATTCCTTTGATCGATCACCTCAGCACTTAGAGTGCTATTAATTAAAAAAAAAATGCAAGAACACTTTGCAAAATAAACCAGATTACAACCTCAACTGCTGCCATAGGTTTATCTGCAGTAGAACATATTAAAAGAAATGTTATCATAGCTGACAAAAATCTTTTAAGTAAATAATTGTACTGCTGAAGTAATGTCACTGGACATAATGAAAATATTACATTTGTGTAGATGTTGTACACAAGATGTTGGTGGTAAAAATCTGCAAACTATGTAGGAAGTGTATGGTATTTACTGTAATGCTGTTAACTTGTGTTAGTTTTCTTTGTGTATTTTGGCTAAATGGTGTACCAGTTGCTTGCCTGTTTTGGCTGCACAGTAAAATAAGAAATGTAAAGGTAGCGAGAGAGAGAAAGAAGGTGATTCAGTGGGTGCTGTAAACCTTCTGCTTTGCAGCACTGCCCTCTTGTGTCTCTGAAAGGAAGTGTGTTCCCAGTTAGCTTTCCCTCGTGTCTTGCAGAAGTAGTAGTAGATTTGTAGATTACCAGACTAACAACCAGTGGGGGGCTTTCCAAATCTAGTTTTCCTGAAATAATAATAATAATGTCCTGTATCCAAATAGGAAATTGAGAACCAGGCATATACTTCTCAACTGTCCAGATTTTTGCCTCATATTTTTATTGTGACCCCCCATACAATTTGTGGTTTTCTGGCAAACTGAGGATTGATGCAACTATAAATAGTATTATATAATGACAAACATTTGAGTTTTAGACTTCGTATCATTTGAAAATGCGCAATAATTTAAAAACTATTATTCCAGAAACTTTCCAACTGTACAGTAACAATATTTAAAATCTGTCCATGTTTTTGGGCCTTTGTCCCCCGTCCCCCCATCCCCCCACCATTGTTTTTGACTTTGTCCTGATTTTTTGCACTGAGTAGTTGAGAGTCATGGGGCCAGGTATTTATAAGCTACTTCTTTCTATGATCAGGTTTTATTGCAGTGTAGCAGCAGAACCAAAAATAAATGAGGCCACTGACCTGTTCTCAAGCCTATAGGTTCATAGGTTGGTACTAGGCTATCAGCCCTAGGGCTCTATACAAGCCTAGTCATAACAATTTCCTGGGTATTTCTTCCCACAATACAATGGACAGATTTTAAATATTGCTCCTGTACAGTTAGAAAGTTTCTGGAATAACAGTTTTTGAATTATTGCATATTTTCTAATGATTCAAAGTCTAAAACTCAGATGTCATTATGAACTATGCTGCAAATTTAGATATAATGAATGCACAAAGAGACTTGACAGTTATCTTGATCTAGAAAAACATTCTGACCCTTTGTGACTGAAATGAGAAACTATTAGCAAGCACAGTAAAACTGCAGTATGCCATGTAGGTGCGTAAACTGAATTGAAGGTCTGCAAAATGCATAAAACTGTAGTCTATGCAAAATGTGGTAGCTGCACACTTTGTCACATTAGATTAATGTGTTGTAGAATGCAGCATTTATGGAATTCAGTGGCAGATTGGTTAGGGCACCACCTCACAGCTACAGGATCCAAGGTTCAACTGACTTCCAGTTAGTCTCACTTTGTGGAGTTCTCGTGTTGTTCTTGAGTTTGTTTTTTTTTTGGTGGTGTCTTTTCTCTTCCCAGAGTCTTGCTGGTTGGATGTTTACTGTAAAATGTGTGTATGTGTTATATTTCCTATAAATAAAGAAGCTGCAGCCGGATGGCGGCAGTTAAGTAAAAGGTCAGTGACAATAACCAGATCTCTCAGATTGATGAGTGTCGAAACAATTTTTGCTAGTGTTTGGGGACCATACGAGTAATGCAGTCACTTGAGATTCATGATGCTGACAAAAGGTCAGTGTATTTCATCAGACAGTTTAATCCATGAGTGGCCGTTCCTGAGATTCCTAAATGGAAATTGGGTATGTAAACTTCACCACAGGCTCCTCAGTCATAATATTGCAAAGTGCCGTAAGCAAAAGCATACAGGAAGCATGTGATGTAAAACTTGTTTGAAGTGCTTGTGCCTAAAGACTGTACATTATAAAGTTGTTATAGTGTCAGTGGCAAATAGTGCACTCATCTTTGATGCTGAAGATCAGAAGGTTGCAGGTTCTTGCTTCTCAACAGGTGGTCGGATTAATTTTCAATAGTGATACTACAGATGTTCTTCATGTTTCACTGTTGCAGTCATAACTGTAGGGTGCTCCTGCCGGCAGGCAGCCCGAGGTCGGCCAGAATCCCAAAGTCTGGGTCCGGCGTCATCTGTACAAGCTAGTACCCTGACGTCAGTACGCTCTGGTACATAGCCCTCAGGCAACGCCATCTTCTCCAGTCTTTCTTGCCATGCGGTGGAAAGCAGCTCGCAAGTCGTTGGTTGGCGATTTTCGAACAGCGTATTTTGTTGTTGTCGGTCCGAAGTTCTTACTTCTCTTCTCAAAGCTAAGTACCCCGTTGGGGAATCTTTTTCTTGTTCCTCCGATGTCAGAAAAAGTTAATAATTGTATATCGTGTGGGAAACAAATACCTCATAAAGATTTCCACTCTTACTGTTTACCTTGCTTAGGCCCTGACCACGACGTTTCTTGTTGTCTGTTCTGTGCCAGGTTCAATTCTCGTACTATCAAGCGCAGGTACGATTGGGCTTTAAATTATTTTGGCAGACGCTTCAATTACAGAATGTCGTCGGACACTACCGGAATTCAAAAGAAGCGCAAAGACAAAGACAGGCCTCCGAGGTCCAAACAGGACTCATTGCAGCTGGAGCCAGCATCCGGTTCGGCTGTCGTCAGTGAGGTGCTTTTGCAGCCCCTGTCGTCTGCCACTTTTGAACCGATGGCCGATACGGACTCCCATGGGGAGCCATCAAGGCCTACTATTTTACCTGCTGCAGGACCTTCGGACGTCGCTCCCTCAGATGGGTCCGGAACCGCTGTGCAGGTACCGGCTTCTGAGGGGGTTTTCAGGCCTACTCATATCACTATTTCAAAGGCAAAGACAAAGACTCCTGTTAAGTCTAAAGTTCCTGCCCAAGCTACTTCTGAATCTACTCCCAGGACACAGAAGCAATTATTAAATATGGCTGAAGATTTACTTACCATGATTAGGGGGTTCTCACCCCCCACCTGAAAAAAGGCCTCGACAGGATGTTCCTCTGGATTCCTCTGACCAGGCTTCTGTATCTTCTGTCTCTTCCTCTGATCAGGAGTATTCCTTTCCTCCTTATGAGGATTCGGATGCTGAGGACTCTTTGCCCTCTGCCTCTCCGCCTGAAGATTTCTCTTTTGGGGAAACCTTGCATGAGATGAGGGAACATTTTCATTGGGAGGGTCAGGAGTATTCTGCTTCCAAGAAGAGGCTTAGAGAATTCCTTCTTCTTCCTCAACATAGGCCTTTAGCTATCCCTCCTGTTCTTGACATTGTGGATGATGCTTTTTCTGAGGCTAATTTGAATCCTGATTCCATGCCTCCTGCTCCTTCTAAGCCTGATAGGTTCTATAGGGTTCCTGACTCTCATTTATTCTTATTTAAGAGCACTTCTGCGGATCCTGAAACTATTTCTCAGGGCTCTAAGGCTGCTAAGGTTGCTACTTCTAAGAATCCTATTCCCTCTGAGAAGGATTCTCGTGCTTTAGACAGGTGGGGAAAAAAGGTATATACTTCTGCTACCCTGTCTGTAAGGGCTTTAAATTGCCAGTTTCATATGTTTAAGTATCAGCAATTTCTTTTGTCTGTTTTAAAGCAAAAGCTTGCTTCCCTTCCTGCATGTGCAGAGGATAAGGAACTTCAGGATGTATTGCATGCAACTGAACAAGTGAAAAAACATAGTTTGCATTGTGGTTTTAATGCCTTGGATGCTTCTTGCAGGGCTGCAGCCTCTGGTACTGTTATCAGGAGACATGCCTGGCTTCGTGAACAAAGTTTACCTGAACAGGTTAAGGCTAAGTTATTAGATGCCCCTGTTCAACATGATGTTCTTTTTGGGTCTAAAGCTGAGGAGGTTATTAAAAAGATGGAAGAAAAGGCAAAATCTATGCAAACTGTAAAAGATTTCTTGCAAGTTCAGCCTCCTAGATTTTCCAGGAATTGGCCCTCCAAAAATTGGTCCTTTCCCACGTCTGACAGGCCTCAAAGGGGAAGATATAGGCGCTGCAGAGGTCGTGGTCAAGCTCAGGCCTCTTACAGATCTAGACAATGGACTGCTTCTTCACCTAGAAGGGGAGAAGACAGATCCCAATCTCAAAGAAAACAAACTCAATGACTCTCTCGGTTGGGCTACAGGACCCCTTCACCTGGATGCCCCTCTCGGAGGAAAACTGTCTCTTTTTTACAGAAATTGGACTCATATTACCCAGGACAGATGGGTATTGGACGTGATTTTAAAAGGCTACAAATTCCACTTTCATACTCTGCCAAGGGCTTACGGATGGCCAGATCTGCCAAAACATCAATGGTCAGAGGCCTTAAATCAAGTGGATGCTCTTCTGGTCATGAGAGCCATAGAGCCTGTTCCACTCTCAGAGATGGGAAAAGGTTTTTATTCAAGACTGTTTCTGGTTCCAAGAAAACAAAGCTCATGGAGACCTATTCTGGACCTTTCTGTGTTAAACACCTTATTGGAAATTCCAAAATTCAAGATGCTTACTCTGCAGCAACTAATTCCAATGCTCTCTCAGGATGCCTGGATGGTGACATTGGACTTAAAGGAAGCATACTTACACATTCCCATCAGGCAGGAACGCAGGAAATTCCTCAGATTCAAGGCAGGTTCGAGACACTTTCAATTCTCTGTACTGCCCTTTGATTTATCTACTGCGTCCAGAGTCTTTACCAAGTGCCTGGCACCAGTAGTGGCTTATTGCAGGCTTCAGGGGATTCAGATTTACCCCTATTTGGACGACTGCCTTATTCAGGCAGACAGCAAGGATCTTCTACTTCTACATCTGGAATTTGTTCAACGTCTTCTCTCCCTTCTGGGATTCTCAGTGAACACAAAAAAGTCACATTTGATCCCTTCTCAACAAATGGTGTTCTTGGGAGCCCTCCTGAATACGACCTTACAAAGGGCCTTCCTCACTCCAGAAAAACAATCACAGCTGGCTTCAATTTTCAACACCTTGGCAACTCTATCTCAGCTCACTGCAAGGAAATTCCTGCAGGCTCTGGGCTACATGGCTTCCTGCATTCTGTTGATTCCAAATGCAAGGCTTCATATGAGAAAGCTTCAATGGTACCTGAAAAGTGTATGGTCACAGCATTACCACGATCTGGACATTCTGATTCCTCTGATCCCCTGCCTCCAGAAGGAGTTCCTCTGGTGGTCCAGGGTGTGTGCTTTAAACGAAGGAAAGCCTTTTCGTCTACCTCAACCTTCTCAAATCATAACCATGGACACCTCGGATTATGCTTGGGGAGCACACTTTCTAGACAGTTGCCAGCAGGGAACCTGGACAAAGGACCATCTTCACTGGCACATCAATCTGAAGGAGATGTTGGCAGTTCAAAATGCTCTTCTAGCCTTCAAGAACTTTTTGCAACCAGGGCCTCTGCTAATTCGCACAGACAACACCACAGTCATGTGGTACATAAACAAGCAGGGGGGTTCTCATTCATACCCCCTTTGCAGACTAACTATGGCTTTATGGGACACAGCTCTAAATCTGAATCTATATCTCCAGGCTCAAGTCATTCCAGGAGAACAGAATCTCTTAGCAGACAGCCTGAGCAGAAACATTTCAGATCCTCACGAATGGATGCTAGACACCAACTTATTCAACAGGATTACTGCAGTTTGGGGATGTCCCCAGATAGATCTGTTTGCATCCCATATCAATCATCAGCTGCCTCGCTTTTGCACCAGGTCCTTCCACAAAACAGCTTGGAAAGTGGATGCCATGTCCTTCAGCTGGAGAAGCCTTTCGGGATATGCCTTCCCTCCTCTTCCTCTACTTCCTCGGGTATTACTGAAGATAAAACAGGACAAGCCCAAGTTCCTCATCTTGATTGTTCCAAATTGGCCTTGACAGTTTTGGTATCCAACTTTAAAGCACCTGTTCTTGGAGCCTCCTTGAATTCTCCCTTTAAACCCTTCTCTTCTGTCCCAGCATCAGGGTCGGTTACTACATCCCAATCTCAAGACCCTTTGCCTGGCAGCTTGGCTCTTCAAAGGAATTTGATTTCTTCTAGTCTTCCCAAGCAAGTTTTGGATGTTCTTCTGGAAGCTAGATGGCCTAGCACTAGGAAATCCTATGCCTCTAAATGGAAGAGGTTTTGTATTTGGATGCAGGACCGAGGCTCAGACCCTCTGGTGCCTGATCTCTCTTCTATTTTGCTTTACCTTTCGGATCTTTTGTCTAAAGGGCTTTCCTTTTCCTCCATTAAGATTCATGCTTCTGCTATTTCTGCTCATTTCAATTCTGATCCCCCTGTTTTTTCTCACCCTTTGGTGAGACAATTCTTGAGAGGGGCCAAGAATTTAAGACCTCCCAGGACCCCTCCTGTTCCTGCTTGGGATCTTAATTATGTTTTAGAAAAACTTACTTTGCCTCCTTTTGAGCCTGCTGCATCTTCAGATATTAAGTTTTTATCTTGGAAGACAGTTCTTTTGTTGGCATTGACTTCTGCCAGAAGGGTCTCAGAGTTGCAAGCTCTCATGGCTGTGGAACCATACCTTGTTTTCCACCAGGACAGAGTATCCTTGAGGACTAATCCTACTTTCATGCCTAAGGTGATTTCGAAAGTGGCTTTAAATCAGACAATTCACCTTCCTACTTTCTTTTCTAATCTTCAAAATAAAGGGGAAAGGATTTTGCATTCATTGGATGTGCACAGACAGTTACGATTTTACCTGGACAAGACTAAAGAGTTCAGAAAATCTAATCAATTGTTTGTTTCTTTTGCCTCCAGTTCTCTTGGAAAAGCTATTTCAAAACAAACTATTTCCAAATGGATTGCTTATGGAATCAGATTTTGTTACACTCATCATGGAAAACAGTTTCCAGGTTCTGTGAGAAGTCATTCTACTAGAGCAGCTGCCACTTCTACAGCTTTTCTCAGAGGAGTTCCTACCAAGGATATCTTGGAAGCTGCCACTTGGAGTTCTGTGCATACTTTTTCCAAGCACTAAAATCTCCCTTTGTACTCTAAGTCCAGGGCAGGCTTTGCCTCTGCTGTTTTGCAGGGTCTTCTTGCTGCCCCTTCTTCTGTCTAAGCCTCCTCCCCTTTTCACTGCTTTGGGATTCCACCCTACAGTTATGACTGCAACAGTGAAACACGAAGAACATAGTACAGTTGTGTACACCTGCCATAAATGTAGATGTTCGAGTGTCTTCACTGTTGCAGTCGGGGTTTCCCTCCCTCCTATCCCCTCTTTTTCTCTTATTTGTGGTGTATTTGTGTTTCCTTGTTGGATTCATTTCTGATTTATTGGGACTTCTGACATCTGGGGCAAGAAAGGCTGGAGAAGATGGCGTCGGCTGAGGGCTATGTACCAGAGCGTACTGACGTCAGGGTACTAGCTTGTACAGCCGACGCCGGACCCAGACTTTGGGATTCTGGCCGACCTCGGGCTGCCTGCCGGCAGGAGCACCCTACAGTTATGACTGCAACAGTGAAGACACTCGAACATCTACATTTATGGTAGGTGTACACAACTGTACTTTCTCAGGGTTTCCACCTTTTCATATCTCTAAAGTGGGATGCATGGGTTGTGGTCAAATATAACATCACAGTTGGTGTGACTAAGACTTTACTAAGTGTGGGAGAACCAGATGAATTAAGCCAGGGAGTGTGGGGACCACTAGGCTTCTTGAAGCCATGGAGTTCTAGACGCTCTGTATAATTTTAGAGCTTTATTCCAGTCTCTTGATCTAATGATGTGTTGATCATAAATCTCTCCCACATTTCTTTGTCTGTTCCTAAATGCTTTTATTTTTCTGGCTCTCCCCCTCCACATATCTTACTCTGCACATTTTTTGCTCAGTCTTCTCTCTAACTTAATATGGCAAATGACAATACATCTTTTAAATTTGATTTCTGTGTGGCTGGCAGCAAAAGCTGCTACCTGGTTTTGGCTGTATCCATTTGGATCACCAGTGGCCAGGTTTGCAGCAGATAGCAGCTCTGTCTTTTAGTCAGAGAAAGAGAGAGTCCATGAAGACAGCATCACCACCGCAAGGAAAGAAAAAGAACCAGTGACCACGGATGATGATGGGGAAAAGTGCTATAGGATTCAAGTTTCATTTAGACACACTTAGTATTCCTAAGTCATAAGTTGCCACACTAGCAGCTTATATAATGATTGCCTTGATTCTGGTAGCCATCCCCTGAGATTCATCCAGTCACTGTGGATCAGTCATGTGGCAAATCTGAGGACTGAACCTAATCAGGAGCACAAAGCATACCAAGAGCTTGCCACTGCAGGCAAAATGTGGGGGACTGACATGGGGAGGCTGTGAAAGTCAACTGTCAGCACACCACAGCAGCTGTCATTAATCTAACTAGCAGCACACAGTACTAAAACATTAATACTATCTGGGTGGTGCCGGGATACCAGCATAAAAGGAAATCTTCATTTTGCCTGCATTTAACTATGAGTGGAAAGGAAATGTTAATGACTCCATTCATGTTAACATTTGCAGTAATGCAGGCAAATCAGGACAGTTCCTTCCCTTCTCACAGTTACTGCAGGTAAAGGGATGCACGTTGTTCCAGTGACGGTCCTGGTTAATGCAGAGCAGCCATTAACATAGGATGGAGTGGAGGTGCTGCAGACTTGAGTGTGCTGTTCTTCAGAGGAGATATTCAACTCTAGTGTAGTCTCATCTGTCTGTGTTATGCTAACTCAGACAGAGGAAAAAAATACTATGGTAATTTCTTGAAAATATGGAGAGTTTCTCCAGTATTGTCCAAATTTCCTGTAGTCAGTATGATTACTACCTTGGGGGGGAGGGGGTCTTTCTTAAAAATATACTGCAGGTTTAGTTAGGAGTAATCTGAACAGTAAAACAAAATATAAATAAACACATTGCAAGGGAAAATGCAGATGTTATGGCCTGCATGAAAAATTTGTAAATATAAGCCAAGTGAGACATTATAAGTGCAGCCTGGATTATAGGCAGTGTCAGTACCTTCTAAAATTTTAAGTAGAGTAAGTAAATATTATTCTTAAGAATTTAAATTTTAGTGATTAAAGATGGTTGTGGAGCTATAATGAGACTTTTGTATTGGGTGTTGTACAACTACTCAAGCCCCAACTGCTAAAATTACAGGAACTCATGCCCAGGGACTCAAATGGCTGTAACCTTGTCTGACCAGCTGCTTGCACTCAAACTCGAATGAGTTCACAGATGCAACTGCCACAGTCTTTTCATGTCCTAGGAAGCATATGCAAGCAAATACACACTATGGGCCAAGTAAGTGGGGAAGAACCTGGAGGGTGCTTTTAGGGTGAGGAAGGAGGCCAAGGAATGGAGCAGGGACTGTAGGGTTAGGGAGGAAAGCTGGGATTTTAGGTTTAAGAAGTGATAGTGGACAGGAGGGAGAAGATGATTTTTAGGTTTAGGGAGTGATAGGGACTTTAGGGTTAGGGAGTGGAACAAGGATTTTACGTTTAAGGATTAATAGTGGACAGGAGGGTAAAGGGGATTTTGGGGTTATGGAGCCATTTAGAATGAGGGGGGAAGGTGTGTTGAGGGATTGATCAGGACTTTAGGGTTAGGGAGGGGAATGGGAATTTTAGGCTTAGAGGTGGTTGGGGGAGTTTAGGGTTAGGCACTGGGTGGGAGTTTTTATGCTTAGGGTAAGGGTTTTAGTAGGGATCATTAACATTACGGGAGATGGGTTAATGGAACTTAGACCACTTGTCTAAACTAGCAACTGGCAGCGAGGATGTGTGTCAAGCAAACGTGTCTCAAGAACATGTAGTAGAGCCTTTCTTATGTGATGCCGTAAATGGAAAAAAAACAAAACAAAAGAAAGTAGTAACAAGCTGATAAACTGTAATAGGACTTCACTTTTTAAGAGCAGAAAAACATTTTGAAATCAGTTAATGAATGTTTGAAAAGATGTCTTGAAAATTCAGTAATAAATTGACGTGCATTTGGATCGCACATAATTGCTGTACAGTAAACCAGATGTTGAGATCAAATAGTAAGAGATGGAGTGACAAACTATTAAAAGTCCATATATATTTTAATTTTGTTTTGTATTACAAATAGACTTAAATCAAACTCTTGTCGACTACTCAGTTCATGTCAGATTTGTAATGTCATGAGCATCTGTGTTAATCATGATCTGCAAAAAGCAGATAAACCTTGCACTTTTAGTTGTTGTTTATTAACTTAATTCCTTTATCCTCCATTTCTTAACTTTCTATCTCTGAGCAAATCACCTACCAGACACCACTCCTGGGCCAAGTCTGAAAAGGGTCCATGGAAATCACTGCACTACCTCAGAAAACAAATAGAAATCAAATAAATAAGATAAAAGAAATGCGATTCATAAACATTATTCACAGTATTGTAGTAGAACTGTTATATTGGGGGGAGTGGGGGGACATTGGAACCCTGAATAATTCATTAGTGATAGGACTCCCGTGAGTATCTGTCTGTAGTAACGCATACCTGGAAGAGTCTAGGTACAGAGAAGGCATGAAAATGAGGGCCAACAAATATATCTACAATTCATGGTGTACTGAGGGCCAACACATACATCTACGATTCATGGTGTACTGAGGGCCAACACGTATATCTACGATTCATGGTGTACTGAGGGCCAACACGTATATCTACGATTCATGGTTTACTGAGGGCCAACACGTATATCTACGATTCATGGTGTACTGAGGGCCAACACGTATATCTACGATTCATGGTGTACTGAGGGCCAACACGTATATCTACGATTCATGGTGTACTGAGGGCCAACACGTATATCTACGATTCATGGTGTACTGAGGGCCAATACGTATATCTACGATTCATGGTGTACTGAGGGCCAACACGTATATCTACGATTCATGGTGTACTGAGGGCCAACACGTATATCTACGATTCGTGGTGTACTGAGGGCCAACACGTATATCTACGATTCGTGGTGTACTGAGGGCCAACACATATATCTATGATTCATGGTGTACGGAGGGCCAACACATATATCTACAATTCATGGTGTACTGAAAAGCCCATAAAAAGTGTGAAACATCAAGTCTACAGCTGCTGAGCTTTGGTTTTATATCCTGAGTGTATCATTAAAGACTTGTAGAAACTAAAAAGGCATGGGCATTCAGTAGAAATGGAGTGTGAACACTTGTATGCCCTTGAGGAGGCATTTGCATATGTCCTTTAGGCCTCCTTTTAATGAGGTTTAGGGTTTTATACAGTGGTGACACTAGGTTGCATGGGTCTTTGTTGTTTTTGCCTTTCTGTTTTTTACCTGTTGTTTTAAGTCTATACTTCTCAGAATGCCTTTCACGGATGGTGCCTTCATGTTTTTTTTTTTTCTCTCTTTGAAAGTGTACATTTGCATCAGGATGCAAAAATGATGTAAAGTACACACAATTGCACATGACATATTTTTGTAGTGGTTATTCTGTCCTATACTTATCAACTGTCCCTCATTTTGACAAACATTGTAGCTCTGTCCTTGTTAATCACCCCTAAAACTGGTGACGTTTAGAGGAAAGGTGGTGGATTGCACTTAGTAAATCATGACAATAATTAGAGTTATAGACTATTATGAAAATGTAAGTTAATTCTAGTCCTCTTATTCTGTTAATGCCCAGAGTTAATAGTACTAATATTTTTAAAAAATGTTCCTGATTATTTCTGGATTTGTTCCTGTTTCTACTGAGATTTGCCTTGCTCATTTGTGACCTATTTCCTGAATATTACCACTTGATGTGATTTTTTTTACCTACATTTTGTTTTACAACTCTTGGTATTGTTTAGGATCACAATGGAGCATTTCAGGTTTTGAGGTAGAGAAAATGAGTATGAAACCTGAGTTATTACAGCCTTCTGCTTTGGATGGCTAGTTGTCAGAATGTTTTCTTAAATATGACTGATGTTTCTGAAAAAAACAAATGATGGCAGTAAGACATCTATCTGTATGTTATGTTCCTGTTTATTCTTTGGCAGTTACCTCGTCGGGGATGAATTGTGGGTAGTTATGGAGTACTTGGCTGGCGGGTCCTTAACAGATGTTGTAACTGAAACTTGTATGGACGAGGGGCAGATAGCCGCTGTGTGCCGAGAGGTAGGTCAGCATTTTTTCTTCATGAACCTAATAAGTATCATTATCAAAGTGCCCATACATAAAATGACTGTACAGCCTGTAAAATTTTATTTTAGCCTGACTCATTTGTTTTACAAAACGTATATAACTGATCCCATCAACAAAGTGGCAGTAAGTCTTCTTGCAGTTTTGACACAGGTTAGAAAAAATTATGTTTGGAGCTGAAGCTTGTTTGAAGGTTAGTGATACTAAAACAGACTGTTTAACTGGCGATTGCATCACCATTTAAATGATCACAACTGCTAATATATGCTAGTACTATCTTTGATGGCTGGGAAATGGTCGCCCTGAACTGTAGCATGTGAAGTTGTTAACTTTGCAGATAGAAGTTCATTCGGGGTGGGGTGGGGGATGGTACTTGGGAAGCAAAAATGTTTCACATCCGTCTACTGTAATGGAACCCAGAAGGTCAGAATTCCATACATTTCCTGTCTCATTTTAAATTTAAATGCTCTCTGTTCTCTTTTCTTTGGCAATGTGAGTGCTGATGAATATGTGAGAGAAGCAGTAATGTGATTCTGAACCTTGGAACTCATGTCGGTTATTTTGATCATTGCCTGAAAATAGTGTGTGTGTGTTTGTGTGTGTGTATATAGATATACAGACATATATAGACATATATATATATATATATATATATATATATATATATATATATATATATGTATATATATATATATATATATATATATATATATATATGTATATATATATATAGAGAGAGAACGTATATATAATGTATATGTATATATATGTGTTTTTATAATGATATGTATGTGTGTATGTTTGTGTGTATATGTATGTGTGTGTGTTTATATATGTATATGTATGTGTATATAAATGTGTGTGTTGCATATGTATACATATATGAATGAATACATTGATCTATTAAAATGTACAAGCATTGAAACACAGGTGATCGATGCCAGCATTTCATAAATCAGCCTATCACGAAATCAGAAAATGAAACAAGGTTTCCTTTTGTGATTTGTTAATCCAAACCCTACCATGAAATTCAGGCATACTTTGTCTGAGTAGTGGTAGTGTTACAGAGAGGGACTTTCTAAGCTAAGGTGTAGGACTGGGGGCAGGGTTGGGGTTAATATGCATCGATTAGGATGCCCACCCCCATCACCTTACTATTGTATGCTAACCCTTTACCCTGCCCTAACCCCAGCCCTGTGCCTTTGCTTAGAAAAGACCTGTCTATAACACTACCAGAACAGACAATACTCAGACATGCAGCAATGCATGCGCACACATGAAATCTTATTCCCAGTACTAAACAAACATTAGCGTGCACACACTCATCCCTTAATGCTGGAAATTTTGGTAAATGCAGACTTTGCAGCATTAAAATTCAAAACCCAGAAGTACTTTACCCATGTAGTTGATCTTCCTTCCTTTGACAGCTGCAATACTCCACTATCATCCCCCTCAGTGAATTTCCAAAGCCAGTCACCCTGCCGACAGAGTAACACCCATATACACATATAAGGTGTATGTTGGTGTCTGTGCATAAGTTCATGTGTTTATTTTTTATGTAAACACACAGATATAAATGCACATATAACGTGTGTATATGTATCACCACCAATTTTCTAAACTGTTTTGCTTGTGCATGGTGGTGGTGGTGTTACCAAGTTGGCCAGGGTCTAGCTTTCCCTAGTCCCAGCAGCAGTATCCATCTCATTCTGTGGGATCCCCATGTGTTCCTAGTTTAGCTAAGAGCTGTAATCCTTCCACCTTGTTTTGAATCTACTGGTGGCTTTCACACAGTTGGCTGTGTCTAATGCATTTCCAGTGTGAAGAGCTCAGGAGGCATTTTACAATGTGCCTCAGCCATCTGAGCTTGACTGTTCATAGCACAGAGAAGCAGTGGCTTTGAGATCCTGAATAAGCTCCATGCTCTGTCATTGAGAGTAAGCCCAGCTACCCTGTGAAGTAAGTGTAAAACTATTCCTCACCACTGGATAAAGCAACCAACTAGTAGCAAGTCCAAACGTGTACGAAAAAACACGATTGCACACAGATACCTTTAATAAAACAAATACAACTAGTAAGTGCTTTCACAGACACACTCTGCTTCATCAGACTAACAGTCTCAGTAAACTGCATCACATTTAAAAGACTAACAATTACAAATGAACCAATCCACATAATGCAATTAATTAAAGCAACAGTGACACTGTAAAACACTTCCTACACCTGTTTCTATGAATGCATACAAAAATAGAAAAAAATATATGTAAATAAATGTATGTATATAAAATACTAGATCTAAAATGACTATATAAATACTAATATAAGAAATTGTATATATAAAAATATAAAATTATATATAAATACACACATATATATATATATATATATATATATATATATATATATATATATATATATATATAGATATATATATATATATATATGTGTAAAAAATGTGTAAGTATATCTCAGTTTAAAACTTTATAAAATTTACATACAGCATTTAATGCTTAAGAGCTCTGGCTCTTAAGAAGGGTTTAATAGATAACTTACTGTTGAGGCCAGGTGGTCTATCAGCTTGAAAGAATAATATCCATTTCTGTTCTATAGCTTCAGTGCTATTCTCCAAAATCCCCCCCTCTCTTATTAGCAGAAACAATCTCCAACACCAGGAACTTGAATTTGTGTGTGGAACCTTCTCTCAGTACGTGCATAGCCAATACGCTACTCTCTTTAACATTCCTGATGTCTCTCAAGTGTTCTAAAGTCCTATCTTTTAGAAGTTGATTAGTTTTGCCTATGTAAAAGGCAAAACATTCTACGCAGTAGCTAAAATACACCACATTTTTAGTGTGGCAAACTGCATAAAAATTGGCTTCTATTACAAATCCCATGTGTGGATGTATGAACTGTCTACCTATGTGGATGTGGGAGCATGCTGTGTATTTCCTACTACAAGAAATGTATAGAGGGGATAGGATATGACAATAGCAGTGAGATGAGTACATAGAATGGACATGGTGATGTACTTGGGATGCCTTTAACTTTTGCTAGGTACAAACATGTAGTATGTGATGTTATCAAGAATAACTGGGATATCCTATCTTGTGTTAAGGAATTAAGTGGAGTTGTAGGAGACGAACCACGTTTTACTTTCAAGAACAATAGATATTTGAAAAGTCACCTTTGTTGTAAGGCTTCAGGCTTTCTGAAGTACATCCAATCTGATGGACCTGTTACCTACACTTGTAGGCGATGCACAGCATGCTCCCACATCCACACAGGTAGACAATTCATGTTTTTCTGTGTGTATTTTACAGTGTCACTGTTGCTTTAATTGCATTATGTGGATTGGTTCATTTTGTAATTGTTAGTCCTTTTAAATGTGATGCAGTTTACTGAGATTGTTAGTCTGATGAAGCGGAGTGTGTCCGTGAAAGCGCTTACTTAGTTGCATTTGTTTTATTAAAGGTATCTGTTGTGTGCAACCAACGTGTTTTTTCTTACACTTTTACCCTGTGAAGGAACCCCATTTCTGTCACTTGTAAATGTGATGTCATCTTTTCAAGTCAGTGCCCAAAGCTTATGCTGCTAGGTGAGGATGAGGATACAGACTGACCAGTAAAATGAGACACTCGACCTGTGACTCGGGTCACTTCACTTAACCCACACTCCAATATTATTACAGTGCTGCCACCACTGAAGCGGTTTGTAAGGTGATAATATTTTCCTGTAAATTCAGACAGACTTGTGGTAGACCATACCTGAGATGTGGAATGAGGCCATTTTTGGCTTTTGAGGATCAAGGTTCAGTAATAAGCATGTGGGAGATTCTGTAGGTTCATAGATGTGTACTAGGCTAATGACCACTAGAGCCTTTTTAAGCCTAGCTGTGTAACCCAACTGTCTGACAAGTGCTGGAACTCTTGGTAAATGTAAGCAGGGGCCTGGGAGATGAAACATTTACCAAATGCTTGTATCCATTAGAGACATAGGTGCTGAACCAGGCATGAATTTCTTGTTCTCTATCCAATTGTCCTAAGTTAAAGTTGAATTTGGTTATGGAGGGACACTACATCATGTGGATGGGGAGCCCATTTCAGAGAAGGGGTACTCTCTGGAATACATACCTCTATCTTTAGCAGGTCCTATTTATATCACAGGCAAGGTTTAAGTCATTAGAGTGGCTAATTTGGCTGCTTCCTGTTTTGCAGATATGTAGGCAGTCCATTAGGGTGGGGCCTTACGATGCCTTGTATGCCACGCATAGATCACCCTCAGTAGCCTGTAGGAGATGCAAAACAGGGATTGGGCTTCGAGTCTGTCTGCATAGGACATGTCACTTATGCCCTGCACTCTTTTAGTGAGGAAACTCTGTGGACATTCTAGTTGTTTGATGTGCCTGGTTAGGTAATTACCAAATGGGGCATTATACTCCGTGATAGGTGTGAAGAATGCTGAATGCAGAGAAACGGTGATCTCCTTGGACCTATATGCCATACCTTTGTTTATAAGTTGCACAACATAAGAATGGTTTTCTCACTACTGTAGATACATGGTTGTCAAAGGCTAGATTACTGTCTGTGTGTGTCCCCATGTCCCTGACTAAGTGGTTGGCTCTTACGGGTATGTTGTCAGTACGATAGTTAGCAGGGCTGGATAACTTCCTGAAGGTTATTATTCATTTCTTGGCATTTAGTTTTAGTCTGTGACTCTGATACAAGTTTTGTCTGTCAGCCCTTCCTGGAGAACATTATTGTCGGTGGTAGGACTGCTCCTAATTTGCAATTGCCTGCAAATTGGTCAGCCAGAGGTCCTTGATACTAGTCTTGACTTCAGAGAACTAAATACCCAAAAGAAGCATTCACAGGACAGATCGTGGGGACTCCGCTTGTGACTGGCTTCTGTGTAGAGGTGGACTCCTCAGTTCTAACTTCATGGATCCTGTCACCAACGGGTGACATAAGGGTTTATACCTAACCTCTCGAGTTTGCCAATAATGCCAGAATTGTGGTATTGTGTCACATACCTTGGCTTGGTCAAGGTAGCCATTGTTAATCATTTTGCCGTCTTCCTTGATTTGGTGACCTTCTCAAAGAAGTCCATCAGGTTAAGTAGGCATGACCTGCCCTTAACAAAACCAAATTGGGTGGGGTCCAGTGTCTAGAGGCTTCCTATGTCATTACTGATCATATTTTATCATTTCCCCATAAGATACAGCAGCACTGCGTTAATGTAGTCCTCATCTTTAGTACATCTCTGGTGTAAGAAGTATTGCTAGTGAACTGTGACCTATTAAACCACTGGCCAAAACCCCGTCAGAAATACCCATCTGCAGATCACCTCCTAGATGAGTCCTGAAACCACACGCTTTTTGATAACAGTTCTTCAAACCTAGCATTATAGACAGTTGGTCTTCCCTTGTTTCTCCTGCCAGCCTTGTTAACTTGGGTCTCCTGAGGCAGTGTAGCAACTGCTTCACATACACTGACAACCCTCTACTAATAACTCACTCTAGTACAAAGTGCGAGATGTATCTGCACAAAGAATCTTGAATCCATGCTCTCTCACACTCAAAATAGCAACACTGAAGAGATGTCAATTCACCATCCCCTCATCATGCACATAGTACCACTGCTCATACTAATACACATCCAATGCATAAATCAACATACGTGGAGGTTCTCTCAAATAATTTACCGAAACACCAGAGGCATCAAAAAGACTGCTTCAACTAACACAGTTCCCACAGCACCCAAGACACACAGCAACACCAGTGTCTCACCTACCAAGCCCTTAAGGGATAACACTCAAAAAAACAAATTTTCTTGTCATTGGACACTCCATAATGAGACACACGGATGTCCCACTCACCAGGTTAGATAAGGAGAAAGTCATGGTCAGCTGCCTTTTCTGTGCCAGGATTTGTCACATCATGCATGCACTCGTGTCTGTCGGCAACAAGTACAATTATGACTCTGTCGTAGCTCATGTTAGAGTGAATGACTTGAGATGTACCTCACTAGACTATATGAAGAGAGACACATGATTTAGCTCTCCAGGTATGTGTCCCAGGCAGGTATGTCCCTAGCCTTGAGCAGCATATTATCCTCACCGAGAGTGATGCCACATTATAAACAAAAAGTGATCAATTTCAATAATTGGCTTAGATTTTGGTGTCATTGAAAGGGGATCCAGTTTCCGTCAGGTTGGGATGACATTGTTGTCAAACCTACATGCTTTGTCAGAGATGGTTTGCACTGGCACCACTAGGCTTTCAGCTGCTGGCAAAGCTTTTGCCTCCCCCATAGTGCTTTTTTAGGCAAGGTCTCAAAAACAAAATTACTGACATGAAAGCTGTCAAACAACAAAGTAAGGGTTACGCTGCTAAACGCTAGGAGCTTAAACCAAAAACTGCACACCCTGGAAGCACTTCTGTCACTGGAGGGATGTAGATGTCTGTGCAGTCACAAAACCCTGGTTCAAGGCCTCCGAGAGTACCCGGCCTTGCAAGGCTACAATACCTTCCACACCTTCAGACCGCAAAATGAGTGTGTGAGAACCAAAGAAGGCAGTGTTTGTCTATATTAGAGAGAAATTCACCCCCCCCCCCCCGATTAGTTATACTGGACAACTTCATGGAGCTACTCCAAGTTCAGATTACTGTGGGTAAGTCCCCCATTCAATTCTTAGATAGTTAAAGCTATTCCTCCATGAATCATGGTATGCACAAGGCCTACTTGACCAAACTGGAGTCAATCCAAGTTTTGCCAAACACTCTGGTCATGGGGGATTTCAATTATCCCACCATTAACTGTGGTTCCTACTCTAGCTCTAACTCACTAGTGCAAAAGTTCCTTGACAAATTGTTAAAACCCCAGCAAGAGGAACAAACGTACTAGATCTGGTCCTCGCTAACATAACAAACAGTTGCACCACCACAAATCGGTCAGTTAAATCTGACCACAAATCTGTTAACTTTGAATGGGTACTAACACCAGAGCTCACAAAGGGTGATGTCAGACTAAAAATGTTCACCAAAGCAAGATTATATACCCTCCTAGGGGAAAGGTATAAATGCATTCCAAGCCCCACCCCAAGCTGGAAATGGAAACTACACCAAAGCTTATGATAAAGCCCTGTACAACCACTTGTATAAGTGTACAGATTCAACTGTTCCAGAGAGAAT
Source organism: Protopterus annectens (assembly GCF_019279795.1). Taxonomy (NCBI): domain Eukaryota; kingdom Metazoa; phylum Chordata; order Ceratodontiformes; family Protopteridae; genus Protopterus; species Protopterus annectens. Next base: position 722,995,098 of record NC_056736.1, on the reverse strand, counting down.
CAAAGGCAGAACCCCAAGTGAAACAAGCCACCCTGGTGGGCATCCAGCATCAACAAACTTTACAACAACTGCAAAAGATTGCTGTCTAAGAAAACTAAGGAGAGACCCCAACAATGGAAAAGCCCCCTCCTTAGACACAACAGACAAATAAGGCAACATGTCAAATCCTCTAATGGTAACTTTGAGGAAAAGCTCATTCACAGCCAAGGATAATCATAAGGCCTTTTACAGCTATGTACATAGCTTAAGACCCAAGCATGTGCCAAGCTAGTGACTTAACTGCATCACACACTCTGATTCTGCAGAGATTGCAAAACTGCTAGATGACAGATTTGGCAAAATTTCACTCCCTTATAAACGTATCACAACCTTGCCCCCAACTCCCTCCCCACACACTACATATCCGAAGAGCACGTCATTAAAGCCATGTCTAAGGCAAGAAAACACAGCCTCTATGGGACCAGACAGCATCCCAGGTTGTCTTCTAAACAAACTAAAACATGAACTAGCATCACCATTAAGTACCCTATTGAATCACAGCCTAATCACTAGCTTTGTTCCTGTGGAATGGTGAACAGCGACATTTCCCTCCACAAAGGTGGCTTAGCAGTAGACCCAGGAAATTATAGACCCATAAGTCTGACCAGCCTCATCTGTAAAGCCATGGAAAGTGTCATCGTGGACCTCATAAATAAAGATATAGGCGACCTGCAAAAACCCTGGATCCAACCCAGTTCTGCTTCTTCAGTTGAAGATCCTGCCTGTTAAACCTGGTGGATTTCTTTGAAAATGTGACCAGGGCCATTGACAAGGGCAAATCAGTGCACACAGCATACCTCGACTTGGCAAAGGACTTCAGCACAATCCCACACTCAGGCATTGCCAACAAACTTAGCATACTGAATGTAAACCCCTTTGTTGTAAGATGGATTGGCAGCTGGATCACAAACCGGTCACACTGTCAAAGTTGGTGACTGCACATCAACCAGCAGACCTTTCACCAGCAGGGTGCCACAAGGGTCAGTGCTGGGCCCCCTACTGTTGGGTAAATACTTCTCAGAAGTTCAGGCCAAAACTAAGGGGGTGTGTTTGACCACGTTTGTGCACGACTGCAAGCCGGGTGCAGTTATTGAATCCTCAAATGATGTCAGTATACTTCAGGAGGGTCTTATGCAGACCAGCGACTGGTGTCTTAGTCACGATCTCAAACTGAATGCAAAGAAATGCATCTTCATTCCCTATGGTAAAAATAATGTTCCTTCATACTATCACATTAACCACAATACCCTATGTACCCATGAAGTGGAAAGAGATCTGGGATCACAAATAGACTGAGACCTTAACTTTGACCACCATGTGTCTACTGTAGTAAGGAAGGCTTTCTACGTAGCACACTTGATTAACAAAGGCAGTTATAACCCCTCTGTACTCATCACTAATCAGGCCCATAATTGAGTATAACTCCCCTTTCAGCATTTACCATACAAAGCACCTGCAGCAATTGGAGAGACCTCAGAGATTTCTGACTAAGATGATCAAGGGACTCCAGCACGTACCTTACACAGATCGACTAAAATCCTTGTCACAATACTCAGTATCATATAGACTTCTTAGGAGAGACTTATGCCTGGCTTACAGAGCAATCTCTGACCCAGACCTAATGAATTTTCTGCACATCCGTAAATCAAATGGACTAGAGCTACCTGTTCCAGGGACCTAAATATAGCTTGTGACTTGAATAGGATGTGCTGGAGAGACAGATTTGTCTCCCAGCGACTACCACTATTTGGAATAGGCTGCCAATTCATGTGAAGCAGAGCACCTCTATGACACTGTTCAAAAGGAACTTGGATGAGTGGATGGGGCACCATAACTTCTTACCTGGTATAGCACCCACAGCCGTCCTGGACATAGGCAGTCATTAATAAATAGAATCCCGGGTATAGTATCTATGGTATTACTTTGGTATGAAATGACCTCCAGGTGGATAGCCTTGTAACCTTCTATGATCCTATGTATCATTGATCTGTAGTATACTTTTAGTTGCTTTAGAACTTTGACAGACAAAGAGAACAGAAGGTTGACAAAGAATATCTTGTCCATGAATATTCCTACTGGATCCTTAATGTTTAGAGGGTGAGCTTGTGTAAGTCCCTCTTGAGTTCTTAATGTGGCAACAGACATTTGGGTATAAACCATAAGATTATTAAAAGTCATTCTATACCATATGTGGGCAAAATTGTCTTGATTTTATATAATATTTTTTTGTTTTCTTGTAAATATAGTATCTGCTTACAATGTCCAGTTGGTATTTGAAAGATTGTAAGGCAGACTTTAATAAATAGAACAATAGTGGTTGCAACACTAAGCCCTGTTGGGCTCAATTCATTTCATAGTGAACCCCCATCTCTGATTTAACGATGTTAAGGTATGCAAAGGTCCTGCTTTGGATATAGTTGTGGAACTATTGAATCACTGGAGCAAAGACAGTTAATGTTTTTCAATATCACTGGTGCAGTATTCTTCACCTTATGGATCTCCTGCCAAGGATAGCTCAATGCCTGTCCAGTATACAAAAGCCTTCAGCCCTTACAGGCATCATATGTCACATGTATGCTCCCCAGGTAAGATGTAGGGCAGAAAGGTATTGTACGGATGCAAGCACTCACAATGTCTTTGCTGCCAGTCCAAACACCATTATTGAACGCCTGTCTGAAAACCTTTCCCTGTGCTGGTTATCAAGTGATTTTTCAGATAAGTGCCTGTTGGGTTTTCTTCTATTCCTTTTCTTATTGTTTGTTGTGCTGTTATCCAGAAGGGGAAAATATCAGGGGGGGTGGGGGGGGGGGCAGATTCCTCATAAAGGCAGTCATGTCCGGTGTCTTTATTGTTTGGGTGCTTCCCACAATCATACTTAATGTGGCCTCAAACAATTGCCCTACACTGACCATCTCAAAAAACTCCAGCTTTACTCCATAGCATATCACCTACTCCGAGGTGATCTCTGCCTAACATATAAAGCTATGTCAAACCTAGAGCTGTTGGACATGCTACAACTAAAGAAATCCCAATCCCTCTGAGCTACACGCTCTAGGGACCTAAACCTTGTCACCACAATAAACAGGACATGCTGGAGGGATAGATTCCTGTCCCAGAGACTTCCCATACTCTGGAACAGGCTACCCATCTATGTCAGGCAAAGTTCTTCATTAGCACTCTTCAAGAAAAATCTTGATGAGTGGATGGGAAATAGGAAATGCACCCCAGGGATCAATTCTGTGTGTCTGCTCGACAGTGGCACAGGAAAATAACTTTCTTGGGTGGTGTAAGCCAGGGAGCCTTGTTGGCTAGGCTTACATAGATCCTTGGGCCGATAGCCTAGTACCTATCTATGTTCTATCTGCCAGGCATTTTATGCAAGACCCTAAGAAGTCACCTCTCCTCCTTGTCCATATATGTGGAGAACCATCATCATAATCTGTTGGCTCAGAGTGCCATGGAAATTGCTACAACTGTTATAGAGTTTTGTTGGTGTCTAACCCTCAGAGGGTGCTCTGAGCGGATGTCCTGCAGAAAAACATACAAAAGTCAAAGAATATTTCCCTTGTTGTGAAGGATCCCCAACATGAATGGCAGGCTTTCACTCGGGGTTCATTTAATGCTCTGGCCTTGAAGTAACCTCAAGAGGTCTCTGATGTTCATCGTGTTTCACTGTTGCAGTCATTACACTTGTACCCTCAGTCGGCCAGAATTCCAAAGTCTAGGTCCGGCGTCGGTTGCTGTCGCCTCTTCCCTGACATCAGTGCACCAGGGGTATAAAAGATGCAACCGACACCATTTTCTTCAGTCTTTCTTGCCGCACGGTGCCCGAAGCAAAAGCAGTTCGCAAGTGTTGGTCGGCCGACTATTTAAATCCGAATTTCAGAACCAAAGTCTTCACTAAAGCTAAGTACCCCGTTGGGGAAACTTTTTTCTTGCTCCAGACCGATGTCAGAAAAAGTTAACAATTGTATTTCTTGTGGGAAGCAAATACCTCATAAGGATTTTCACTCTTACTGTATTCCTTGCCTAGGCCCTGATCACAATGTTGCTAGCTGTCAGTTTTGTGCTAGATTTAACCAACGCACTATCAAGCATCGGTTCGATTTTGCACTTCATTGATTTGGCCGAAAATTTAATTATATAATGCTGCTGGAAACAGCCGACAACCGGAGTTTGCAAAAAACTCAAGGAAAAGGATAGGCGTCCGAGGTCCAAAACTGATGACGAAGCCTCTGCTAGGCCAGTCACTGGTTCTCATTGAGGCACTTTCGCAGCCCCTGGCGCCCGCTACCTCAGAGCCACAGGCCGCTACCGACTCCCACGTGGAGCCGACTGGGCCTCTGGATACCCAAGGTATTGGACACTCGGAAATCATTCCCTCATATGGGTCCAGAGCTGCTGAGCAGGCATCGGCTTCTGAGGGTGTCTTCAGACCTACACAACTATATATTAAGCCATCTTCAGCTTCAAAGACTAAAGCAGCTGTAAAGACAAAGAAACAAGTACAACATTCTCCTACTCAGACTTCCATGCCTAAAAAACAGATGCTCAAAATGGCCGAAGACCTAATTACTTTGATCAGGAGCTTTCATCCCCCTCCTGATAAGAGGCCTAGGCAAGAGACAGAGTATGATTCTTCTGATCAGGTTTCTATTTCCTCTGATTTCTCTTCTGAACAGGATTACTCCATGCTTCCCTATGAGGATTCTGATGCTGAAGAATCCATTCCTTCAGCCTCTCCTCCTGAGGATTATTCTTTTGGGGAAACCCTGCATACCATGAGGGAGCATTTCCACTGGGAGAGCCAAGATTACTCTGAATCTAAGAAAAGGCTCAGAGACTTTCTGCTACTCTCTCAGCACCAGACCCCTTGCTATTCCTCCTGTTCTCGACATTGTAGATGTATTTTCAGAGTCTGGCCTGTCCCCTGACTCTTTACCCCCTGCACCTGCTAAGCCAGACAGATACTACTGGGTCCTGGATTCTCATAAATTCCTATACAAAAACCCCGCTGCTGACCCGGAAACTATATCTCAGGGTCCCAAAGGGGTTAAAGCTTCCACTGCAAAAAACCCTGTCCCCTCTGATAGATGGGGAAAAAAGTCTACACTTCTGCTACCCTGGCTGTAAGGGCTTTAAATTGTCAGTTTCATATGCTTAAATATCAGCAATATTTAATGTCACTACTTAAACAGAAATTGTTGACAAATACTGAATGTTCAGAGAACAAGGAATTGCAGGAGTTACTGCATGCGGCTGAACAAGTGGGAAAGCATACTTTGCAGTGTGGTTATGATTCACTGGAGGCCTCTTGCAGGGCCACTGTTACAGGTTCTGTTATTAGAAGGCATGCTTGGTTAAAGGAACAGAATCTGCCTGATCATGTTAAAGCAAAATTATTAGATGCACCATTACAGCATGATACTTTGTTTGGTACTAAAGCAGAGGAGGTGTTGAAATAAAGCAAATTCCATGCAGACAGTCGAGGATTTCTTACAGGTACAGCCACCCAGGTTTAGCAGGAATTGGCCTTCTAAAAATTGGTCCTTTCCAGTGTCAGACAGACGAGAGGCAGATACAGGCGTCCCAGAGGCAGATCTCGGCCCCAAGGCTCATACAGGCCTAAACAATGGGGTGCTCCTACCTCCAAAAGCGGAGAAGACAAATCACAACCTTACAGGAAACAGTCCCAATGACTTTCCTCTACCAGATCCAAGCACTTTTCTTTTGGCAGCCCCTTAGGGGGAAAACTAGCACTTTTTTCATCAAATTGGCAAATGGTTACCCAAGACAAATGGGTCCTGAACATAGTATCCCAGGGCTACAGGTTCCATTTTCACACACTACCAAGGTCAAAGTTATGCCAGACCTGCCACACAATCAATGGGCAGAGGCTCAAAAACAAATTACAGTCCTCATGGACATGAGGGCCATTCAGCAAGTACCACAAAAAGAGCAGGGGCAAGGATTTTACTCCAGACTTTTCCTAGTACCCAGAAAGGACAAAACCTGGAGACCAATACTGGACCTGTCTATACTAAACACATTTCTGGAAGTTCCAAAATTCAAGCTGTTGACTCTACAGCAACTACTGCCCATGCTGGGCAAGAAGGCTTGGCTCGTAACTTTGGACCTAAAAGAGGCATACCTGCATGTCCCAATCGGACAGTCTTGCAGAAGATACCTCAAATTCATAGCTAGCTCAATGCATTACCAAGTCTCTGCACTGCCCTTTGGCTTATCTACTGCGCCCAGGGTCTTCACAAAATGCCTGGCACCAGTAATTGCGTTTTGCAGACAAAAAGGAATTCAAATATATCCCTACTTGGACGACTGCCTAATTCAAGCAGAGAACAAAGACATTCTTCTAAAGCATCTGGCATTTGTAAAAAGATTGCTAATTGGCCTAGGGTACACAGTAAACGAAAAGAAATCAAAACTAGTATCCTCTCAAGAGATAATATTCCTGGGTGCAAGCTTACATACAGCTGCCCAGATGGCTTATCTCACTCCAGACAAACAAAAGCAACTGACTACTTACTTCAAGCAATTGGCAACAAAAACCCACATCTGCAAGGAATATCCTGCAGGCCTTGGGTTTCATGGCATCCTGCATTCTACTAATTCCATATGCCAGACTGCATATGAGGAAACTACAATGGTATCTAAAAAGTGTTTGGACTCAGCATTGCCACAGCCTGGAGACAGTAATTGCACTCATTCCCTGCCTGCAACAGGAGTTTCGATGGTGGGCAGAAGCCTGTCACCACAACAAGGGTCTGCCATTCAGTTTACCCACAGCCAGACAGACGCTGACAACGGATGCATCAGATTATGCTTGGGGAAGCCCATATGGCAGGAAAATGTATTCGGGGCACATGGCCTGCAAACCAGATGCATCTTCACATCAGTCAAAAAGAGATGCTAGCTTTTCAAAATGCCCTGACAGCTTTCAAGGACCTGCTTCATCCAGGACAGTTACTGATAAAGACAGACGACACTACGGTCATGTGGTGCATAAGCAAACAGGGAGGTACACATTCCTACCCCCTCTGCAGACGAGCAATGACCTTATGGGACACAGCATTGGCTTTTCAAGTTCACTTGCAAGCACAATTCCTGCCAGGAAAAACAAATTATCTGGCAGACGAACTAAGCAGAAACCTCATGGATCCCCACGAATGGAAACTGGATCCACAAGTCTTCAGCATGATAACAAGGAAATGGGGATGCCCAGACATAGATCTATTTGCCTCCCCTCACAACTGCCAATTGCAGAGATTTTGCACAAGGATTTATCACAAGCAAGCATGGAAAGTGGACGCCCTATCCTTCAGCTGGAAAAATCTAAGAGTATATGCTTTTCCCCCACTGCCTCTCCTTCCCAGGGTACTCCTAAAGGTCAGACAAGAGAAGCCAAAAATGATACTGATTGCACCAGACTGGCCACGCCAGCACTGGTACCCAATCCTAAAGAGCTTGTCTCGAGGTCCAACATGGATATTGCCTCAAATGTCTCACTTGCTGACCCAACAAAACAATCCGATCCTGCACAGCCAACTCAGGACCTTACATCTGGCAGCATGGTGGATAATGTAGCCATCCAGAACACTCCTCTTTCAAAAGCTGTTATGGATGCTATCTTGGAGGCCAGGAGGCCCAGTACCAGAAAATCTTATGCTGAGAAATGGAAGAGATTCTGTGCTTAGAACCAGGAACAAGGCATTGACAGGTGTGTACCAAATATCTCTCAGATTTTACAATACCTAACTGAGATGCTGACCAAAGGCCTTTCTTTCTCATCAGTTAAGATTCATGACTCTGCCATTTTAGCCCACTACAATACGGAACCACCTATCTTCTCTCATCCTTTAATAAGGCAGTACCTCAGAGGGGCCAAAAACATTAGGCCTCCAAGGAGCGCACCAATTCCGGCCTGGGACCTCAATTATGTTTTGGAAAAACTTGTACTGCCCCCTTTCGAGCCAGCATCAACAGCAGATATAAAATTCTTATCCTGGGAAACAGCTCTGCTTCTAGCAATAACCTCTGCAAGGCGAGTCTCGGAGTTGCAAGCACTCATGGCTGTGGAACCTTTCATAATTTTTCATCCAGACAGGGTTTCTCTGAGGACAAACCCTACATTTATGCCTAAGGTGGTGTCCAGTGTGGCCCTCAACCAAACCATTCACTTGCCAACCTTTTATCCTAATCCACAGAACAAGGGTGAGAAAATTCTGCATTCTTTGGACATACACAGGCAGTTACGCTTCTACTTGGGCAGAACTAAAGCTTTCAGAAAGACTGAGCAACTTTTAGTGTCATATGCTGCAGGATCATAAGGAAAGGCTATATCAAAACAGACTATTTCTAAATGGATAGGCCATTGCATCCATTTCTGCTATTTTCAACATGGCAAATCAGTGCCTAAGGGCATTAGGCCTTATTCCACCAGAGCAGCAGCCACTTCAGCAGCCTTCCTCAGAGGGGTACCAACTAAAGATATCTTAGAGGCTGCAACTTGGAGTTCAGTGTACACCTTCATTAAGCAGTACCACTTACCTCTTTACTCTTAAGTCCAGAGCAGGCTTTGCCACTGCAGTTCTGCAGGGCCTCATATCCTCTCCTAATCCTATTTAGCCCAGCCACCCATCCTCAGCTTTGGGATTCTACCCAAGAGTAATGCCTGCAACAGTGAAACATGATGAACATAGTACAGTTGTGTACCTACCATAAATGTAGATGTTCAAGTGTATTCACTGTTGCAGTCCAGGTTACACACCCACCACCCCCCTTTTCTTTGCTGGGACTTATCTGCACTTCTCTATCCTATACAACCTATTTGGTGTATTTGCTTGTAGATGAAGGAAATGTTATTTCTGTGCATGCATTTTTATTGGCATATTTTTCAGCCTACCAATTTGGGGGCACCTGACATCTGGGGCAAGAAAGACTGAAGAAAATGGCGTCGGCTGCATCTTTTATACCCCTGGCGCATTGACGTCAGGGAAGAGGTGACAGCAACCGACGCCGGACCTAGACTTTGGAATTCTGTCCGACTGAGGGTAGCCTGCCAGCAGGATAACCCAAGAGTAATGACTGCAACAGTGAATACACTCAACATCTATTTATGGTAGGTACACAACTGTTCTTTTCTGCTCTCTTGATCTTCCACTGCTATCAAGAGGTCTAGGGAATTGGATTCCTTGGATGAGGATGCAGACTTGGGAAGAATCCCTTCCTTGTTCTTTCCACTTTAGAGTGTGGTTCAGAGGAGGAGGGTTCCTTAAGTTCACACTTTAGTTTTGGAAGAGTTCTCCTTTGGGGATAAAGTTACTCACATGATAGACTATAAGTGGGATTGTTCCCAAGAATCTAATATTCAAAATAGGTAGTATGAGCTCCTACAGATGGACTCTCCAAAGCCATCTGCTGTTCTCCCGTTCTGGCTACCCTTTTAGATATCTTTTCTGCAGCAGATTTTCCCTTGAGTCTCAGCCTCCTACACCAGAAAAATGCAGGTTCTGCAAGGTTGCCTTAGGAGTGAAAATTTCTTTAAATACCCTTCTGCTGACCTATCTGTACTGTTAGTCTCTTCTGACAAGCAATCCAAGTCGTTGCCCTCCACCAAGCTACTGCCTTCTGATAAGGATAGCAGGACCATGGAAAGATTGGGCAACAAAGTTTACCCTGCTGCCACTTTATCCTTTAGGGCTTTTCTCTACCAGACTCATTTGACCAGGTATGATTTGGCTGTTAAGTTTCCAAGGTACTTTCTGACCTTCCTGATGATGCGGTGAAGGCTTTGGCCATTTCCCTGCTGGGCTGCAGTCAGCAAGTTGCACACCATTCATTCAAATGCAGCTATGATGCAGCTGTGTCTGCCTTTGGTTCAGTTATGAGGTGTTATTCTTGGCTTTGTCTTCAGCTTTGCCTGATGACATCAAGGCCAAGCTTTTGGATGCTGCTTTGGCTAACAAAATCTTTTTTGGTTCTGCTGATGTTTTATGTCCCTCCAGGACAAGGACAAAGTCTTTTAGGCAGTCTTACCCTCTTCCTAAGAGTAAGAAAGGTTCAGATCATGATCTTCCTGCTAATTCTTCTTAGACTGCTGCCTCACAGAAACCTCCTTTTCAGGAAAGCCTAGGCTTATTTGACAGTTTGCTTCCTTCTGCCTTGTGGCCAGGTTTTCATGTCTGACTGCCCTTCCCTCTCTCTTCCAAATCAGCTCTGAATCACTTCAGACTCTTGGGTTCCGTCCGTTATCCGTCATTGATATTTCATGCTTTGGAAATCTCTTCCTCCCTTTTCAGGCATTCCTCATCCTCCTAGGGAACAGCTTTTTCATTTCCCAGTGTTACTTTGCTCTCTCTTAGATCAAGGCAGCATTCACACTGTGCCTCCCCACCCAGGTAGGGAAAGTGATTTTATTCCAGAATATTTTTGGCCCCACAAAAGGAGGGTATATGGAGATGAATTCTGGATCTTTCCCTGCTTAAACACCTTTCTCAAGATTGCTTCCTTTTGGATGTTAGTCCCTTCAGGCATGGTTTCCTGTTCTACTCCCTGAGGCCTTTCTGTTGTCTCTGGATCTCAAAGATGCATACCTTCATATCTCCATCCATCCTCTTTTCAGGAGTTTTTTTACATTTCTTTGTCTCTTCCTTAAATTTTCAGTTCTCTGCTTTCCCTTTGGCCTCTTTACTGCCTCCAAAGGCATTCACCAAATGCTTCACTCTTGTCATTTCTTTTTGCAGGAGTCAAGGTGTTCAGATGTGACTATCCATTTATTCAAGCTTCTTCTACCAGCAGTCTGCTGTAGGAGCTCAGCTTTACTACTTGCCTACTACATAGTCTGGGGTTTACCATTAACCTCCAGAAATCAGTTCTGACTCTTCTCTGGATCATATTTTCCTCGGCTGCAGGCTTCAGATGGTTCCCTTGATGTCATCTCTGCTTGCCTCCAAGCCAAGGCTCAGTCTCAACTTTTTTCCAGTCTCTTCTCCCACTGGCATCTGTCACAGCCAGAGAATTTATCAGGGTCCTGGGTTTATGGCTTCCACCATTACCATGCTCCCTCTCGCCAGGCTTCATATGCGGAAACTTCAGTGGTACCTCAAATCAGTGTGGCTTCATCATTGTCGGCGTCTTGGACTTCCCTGTACCTTTTTTTTCCTGTCTCAAACTTGAGCTTCAGTAATGGATTCATTAGCTTTCTCTCAAACCAGGGCTACCTTTTAAAGCTCCAGTTCCCATTCAGGAGCTCTTTACAGATGCCTTAGACATGGGGCGGGGTGCATCCTGTGGCCCCCTAAAGGTTCAGGGTCTCTGAAGTTGTCATCAGAAGTCAGACCATACCAACATATAAGAGATGAGGACTCTACTTCTGGCTTTGCAAGCTTTTCATTACTTCTTTCACCCCACGGCCCTCAAAGTTTTCACAGACAATGCCACAGTGATTTGGTACATCAACAAAGCGGGGGGGGGGTCCTATCTTCTTTGCAGACTAGCTCTTCAGGTCTGGGATCTAGCTATTCATTATCAATTGACTCTGCAGACGGTTTACATTCCCTCAAAGCACAATCTAGTACAGACTCTTGAGCAAGTCCAGAACACAAGCTTACAAATGGATACTTCACAGAGATGTGTTCCTGGACATTGTCCATCGGTAGGGTATTCCTCAGATCTTTTCTCCTCACCTCTGAACAGACAACTTCCTCTCTCTTGTTCTAGAGTCACAAGTCCCCTGGCTTGGAAACTGGATGCCCTGTCTTTACCTTGGAAGAGGATGTTTCTGTATGCCTTTCCACACCTTCCTCTGTTACCATGCATTCTGCACAAGATCAGGCAAAACTCTGAAAATCTTACTGTTGACTCCCTTTTGGCCTAGACAGCATTGGTTCCCCCTTCTTTCTTGCTTGGCAAGTTGAAATCACCACAAGTTACCTCACTAGGTGGATCTTCACACAAGACAAGGGATCTCTTATCCATCCTCACCTGTCCACTTCAAATGACACTGTGGATGATAGAGTTTTGATACCTTTTAGGTATCTCTCTTCTTTGGATGTGCCTTAAGTACTGCAGGAGGCCAGGAAACCCACTACCAGAAAATCATACATGTCCAGATGGAAAAGATTTTTTGCCTGTTGCCTCTCTTGCCATCAGGATCCCTTATCTGTGGAGGTTCCTCTGGTTTTCTCTCATTTGTGTGACCTGCTGCATGCTGGGTTGGCATTTTCTTCAGTTAAAGCTCACCTTATCGCAATTTATGCTTATCTGCCTTTGGCTTCTACTCTGGCCTGTAGGTTTGAGGTCAAGTAATTCTTTAAAGGCAGCCTTCATATCAGGCCTCCCAGGAAGCCTATTATGCTCAATTGGGGCCTCAGTTTTGTAGATGAAGAATAGACCCAGGCTCCTCTTAAGCCTGTTTTTTATTCAGCTTTTGGGTCTTATTTCATCCAAGACAATGTGTGAACTCCAGGCTATTGTGGCAATTCCCCTTTTTTAGTTTTTCATAGGGACAAGGGGGTGCCCCTTTGTACTAATTTTCCTTTCATGTCTAAGGTGGTCAATGAATTGTCCCTTAATCAATTTGTTCATCTACCTTCCTTTTTTCCTTCTGTGCTGTCTGCTAGTGGGAATGCTCTTCATACCTTGAATTTGCATAAACAGTTCAGATATTATTTAGACAAAATTAAGTTATTCACAAATCTGAGCAGCTTATTGTTTCTCTTCGTCACAGGACTTTGATTTTGGCTGTTTCTAAGCAAACCATCTCCTCCTGAATATTTAAGGCCATTTCCTTCTGTTCTTTACTTGACACATGTCTCTCCTTGGCTGTAGAGATACAATCTTCTAGGACAGTTGTTTCCTCTTGTGCCTTTTTCAAGGGTCTAGATACCATTTCTATCCTTGAGGCCACTACTTGGCCCTGTGTTCATACTTTTACAAAACATTACAAGTTGGATGTTATTTCTAGGGCTAGAACAGGTTTTGCCAGGGCTATTCTGCATGTGCTCGTGGAGGGTGTTCCTCTTTACCTTCCACCTCCCAGGCTTCCTCTTGATCAACAGTAGACATCCTCCTTTTCACTGTTGCAGTATTTGCTCCCTCCCTCTTTCCCTCTCTGTTCTGCCTTTTGCCCTGTCGTCTGTTTTCCTCCTGACCAAGGGCCCCCATTTTCCTTCTGGATGCTTGTGTTCCTTCTTGTCCCTGGGGTTATCCTGTTCCTCTTGGGGCTTTTTCATTTCTGTGTACTTGTGTCCGTATCTCACCTTTATGCCCTATACCATGCATGGGGAGCATTAGTGTGACCTACGCCACTTATAAGAGCTGAAGGCCTTGGTTTACTGGCCAAATGTTGTGTTATCCCTGGCAGGAGATCCCCAAGATGAAGAGTACAGCAACAGTGAAGAGAAGGACATCTACTGCTATGGTAAGATGTTTCACGACTGTACTTTCACAGCTGTTAAACCAGTAGCTAATGGTCCACGGTTTCAAAGGCACATTTACGATCTGAGAAAATAGCATCTGTGAGTTGTCCATGTTACATATTGCTGTATATTTGGTAAGTTAACATGTAGTTCTGTTAGTGCACAGTGGCTGGGATGGAAGTTGTTTATCTAAGTTGTGTTGTTGTACCTTTTGGTTTATCCCGGTTAGGGGTTGCCACAGCGGAACTCCGGCCCGCTAATGTTTGGTAGTGGATTTTTATGTGCTGAGTTACCAGCCCTGACGCACAACCTTCAACGAAGGCACGCCCATTCACGTATGCCTCCACACAGAAGACGCTCTAGCTGAGAATCGAACGAGACAACTTCTTGCTGTGAGGCGACAACGCTACCGCAGCACCACTACCGCAGGTGAAGTTGTTTATCTAAGTATGTAATTTATTTATTTATATTTATTTATTGAAATTTGATTACTGGGAAAGTCTGACTGGGTAGGAGCCCATTTTCAGCGGAGGCCCAGGGAGGAGAGCTCCAAAGTATGGCAAAATATTTTAAGAACAATAATTTTACAGTCTTTAAAAGTAATGCAAAAAACAAATACAGTTTAGATAATTATACCAAATTAGACATAATGTGAAAACATTGGGTAAGAATAGATACAACTTGTATGACAATGATTTAATAGGGAAATTTTAGCTAGTTTATAGAGAAAGTAAAGATAAGTTAAAAAAAAAATAAACAGGAATTGCAATATGAAGTGAGATAAATGCAAGCTTGTGGTATATTTGGAGAGAAAGCCGGAGGGAAGAGAGTTTGATATAAGTAAGAGAGTGAGTGAAGAAGGGAGAGTAAGGAGATGTAAGGTATGAATAGGTATTTGTTCACATTTAGGGATATAGTTTATCCTGGTGTTGAGCAAGAACGGAGCCAGCTTTTGGCTAGGAAGTCTTTCAGAATGATTTTGACGGTTGGGGGGGGGGGGTATTGACCTTGATCGATAGAGATTAGGAGATCCAAGCCTTAGCAATGTGGTAAGAGTGCCGACAGTGCCCAGCAGATTTAATAGGTTTGTAGACAGAAGTCTTTGGTCCCTGGATCATAATGACCGAATAGGAGCATAGATGTGTAAAATATTTAGTGCTGCACTAGCGAATTGATTCTGGATAATTTTATAGGTGGTAAGAAGCTGTGTATATGTTAATTGAAAACCTATGTAGACTTTTCAGTGCTATACAGTGGTGGGTTCTGAAAGGGGTATTTGCTGCAAGTTTAGCAACTTTGTTGCACATTGTTCAGGTTTTAGTTTTTTGTGATGCTTGAAGGTTATTGAGGATGGGAGCAGCATAAAGAAGTGTGAGAGGAGATGAGTAGTTTCTGTTGTAGTTTTAGTTGCATTGGTGAGAGAGATTTTGGCTCTGTAAAGCATCCCTAGTTTTTTTTATGCAGTTTTGTATATGCGGGTTGCATTTAAGATTATCATCCACTATTATCTCTAGTAATTTGCTATAAGAAGTAGATTCAGTGATTGTATTACCAAGAGAGAGAGAAGACTTTAAATTTAGTTTTTTCATGGGAGAGGGATTTGGGGAAAAAAATAGTACTTTTTTTAGGGTTGAACATGAATTGTGAGGTACAAAGCCATGTTTCAGTTTTTGTTAAAGTTTCGAAAGTAATTTTTTGGAGGTGTGCCCCATTGTCATATGTGCAAGTGAATGTGGAGTCATCTGCGTACTGTATTAGGGAGGCCTGTTATATGGATGCGTGGAGGGTGTTTGTGAGAATGTTAGAGGAATGGACCAGAGATATGGAGCCTTGTGGTACACCAGCAGTAACTGGGAGATATGGAGAGAGGGTGGAGTGTCATTTTCATAGGATCATAGGAGATTACTAGGCTATTGACTGACTGATACCTATTGGACAGGTATCTTTTAAACCATACAAGTGAGGGCTGAGAGAACACGAATGAGGACTTTTGAAGTAGAGGTTTGCTGTGATAAACTGTTGAATGCTTTAGACAAGTCTAGAAATAGGGAGGAGATTAGTTTGCGGTTATCTCTAGCTTTATTTGACAGTATGCTGTATAGCTTAAAAGTGCAGTGTTAGTACTGTGGGAAGGATGGAAAGCCATGTTGTGTGAGGAATAGGAGGTATTCCTGCAGGAGATAGTTTAGCAATTGTTTTTGAATGGATTTTTTTATTTTTCCAGAGAGGGAATGTGGGATTCCTGGACTGACCTGTTAATAAGGATTGAGAACAGGGTAGGCAATGCTGATGGCTGCTATTTGAAGGTATTCACTTGGAAGGTCATCAGCTGAAGGTGGAACATGGTTCGAGTTTGAGTAGTTTTATGTAAGATACGGGCACAGGTTTGAAGGTGGAGTTGGTGATTGATATGTGGCTGCTTGACATGGTTAGGAGTACATGTTTGGGAATCCTTGGTTAGAGATGCTATACTATCTATGAAATAAGAGTTGAATTGTATTGCGGTCTTGAGTGATGAGTTATTAGGAGAGGGGTTAGGGTTGAATTTGACGGAGACCCCAGATTTCTTTAATGGCTGTCAAGATTTTTTTTTAGGGTTGTGTTTACTATTATACTGAAAGTTGTTATATTTTTTTGTCTTCATTAATTTACTTTAGTACGATTACGAAGCATTCTCTGAAGTTTTCAAGATATTGTGGTGGTTTATATTTTTGCTGTGCATTTTATCTGTCCTTCGTTAGCTTCCTACTCTTTTTTGGGTAGCCAAATTGCGTTGTTAGTCTCTTCCTTCTAGGAGGTGCAAAGATATGTAGGATATTCAGGATATTGAAGACAGTTGTGCTGAATTCATTTACAGCGTCATCTAAGAGGAGGACTTTTTGGAAGTTCCGGTTAATCGATGATAGGTTAGTAATGTACATTTCTGGATTAAACTTGGAAAAGGGTACATACTGTTTTATAAACATGCTATTTAAGTGAATGTGTGAGATGTCTGGTTGTATAGTTTGGGAAATGGTCACTGAGACGGGCATTGTACCTGAGGTTGTTTCTTTGCTAGAGTCTGATGCTAGGATCCAGTCTAATGTGGAATTTGATACCTTGCTCTAATGTGTGGAGTATTAGTTGTCTGAAACCAAATAAGTTCATAGTAGATGTAAGAGAGAGTTTGTCCAATCAACTGACACAATCACCTAGTAGTATTTCCTGTGGAATGGCTTGTAAAGAATAATACTTATTTGTTTATAATTGTTTAATTTCAGGAAGGTAATAAGAATCTCTGTAATACCTACATATTTATTCTAGTATTTCCCATGGATTAGCTTTTCCATAATTTTGGCTATAAAATAGCAGCTGTCTATTGGTCAGTAGCTGGTGACTAGTGGCAAAGGGGCAGTATTAATGAGCATGTAAAACTGGGTGGAAAGGATTTGGTAGGAAGGAAGAGGTTGACTGTATTATTTTATTTACACTTTGACCTAGTTAGTTCTGCTAGGACAATGGTCTCTTTTCAGAGGAGACCTGAGGTGGTTTTCATACCTACTAGGGGAAATTTTGCAAGGGGAACAGGAAACTTACCCTGTTCATTTCAGTAAGTATAGTGGGATCATTTTACATCCACAACAGCTACCACCAACTCGGATAGATGGGGCCTCTGTTTAACATGTCATCAAAAGGGCAGCACACTTGGAAGTCCAGCAGCATCTGTATACTGCAGTGCATTTTCAGTATTGGGAAAAGTAGTCCATCTAGCTGGTGTTGGTGTAGAACTCATAGCCTCCTGCAGCAAAGGTGAATGTCTCTGCCTGTAGGTGACTTGGAATGGTACTTCCTATTCTTGGCCATCTAAGATGTAATATGTGGAAATCTGGGTCTTCAGAAGTACTTTATCAGCAGTAATAGTAGTCTGCTTTATCCACTGGGGACCAGGACCAGGAAATGTGATATGGACAGATTTGTGGGGTGGATTGGAAATTGCTACAGAATTGGGGGGCACAATATCTAATGACATTTTTTTATGATGGCCAGTGCATTGGAGGTTATGTTTTGGAAACATTTTGTTAGTAGTTGTGCTTGTAATGGCCTTCTAAAACATTTTTTCTGTTGCTTGGGTAGGCTACTTTACAGAGAACTTGGGTGGGTCACTTAGTTTTATTGGTGCTTATTCTGGTGTTAAACTTTGGAAGTGTTGTCTTTTACCTTGGTTGTTAATTTCCCTTTTCATGACTAGCAACTTTCATCTCTAGATTTAATTAGTATTTTAAATTGCTCGTTAACCATGGTTTTTGTTCTTGTTTGTTTTATACTGGAGACTTGTTGTTTTTTGTTAAGAAAATAGTTTGTCTTGTATGGGCATTGTTGTATTGTAAAAGGCTGAGAGTGCTTTGTGGGGTCTTGATAATTGAATACCGGTTTCTTGTTTCTGAATTGCAGCTGTTTTACATGGGGTTTCACTGGATTTGGGATGGTAAGGGGTTAGTACTAGTCTGGCTTGTAGTTCTGTCTAAAATTTCCAGGTTGTAAGAATTGTACAGTGGTGACTTGTTTAGGGTGGGAGAATCTCTAGGACTGATAACTGATGAGAGATATTTGCAATAACTGTATGTGGGATTGTATTTTTTCTCGTCATAGAATCGGGTGTAGTACCTTCCCTGAAAAGAAGTCAAGTTATGTTCTGTGAAATCCTTAATTCGTTGTGCTGTCTGACTTTCATTCAATGTGTAGGTCTCTGAATATTATCACTTGTCCTTCTTTAGGACTGTTGCAGTATTCCTTATGTGTGGCATATCCTGCCAAGGAAAGCCTAACTTCTGGCAAGTGTACCAAAGCCTTTACATCAGAGCGACATATGTCAGCCATATGCTTCGTACGCAGGGGTAGAGCATAAAGGTGATGTACAAATGCTCAGTCCTCAGAACTACTTTCAGGCAGTCCGAATGCCACATTTGAATTTTGGTCTTTGTCTTCTTGGTTTTACTGAGCCATTTATAGATGAGTGCTCCATTGGGATTCCTTATCTTCCATTTCTTTGTTGTATCGTGAGTTCATGTCATCCAGGAAAGGAAAATGTCAGTGTGGGAGGCAGATTCCCCATAAAGATAGACATGAAAAGTACCTGTTGTGCTTAGGTGCTACACACAACCATACTCTGTTTACTGTTTGTCAGGCTTTGTTCCCAGAATTCTTCACAATCATCTGTCCTCCTTATCCATCTGTCTGGAGAACCAATGACTTAACCTTTTAACTCAAAGTGGTGTGCTTGAATTCGCCTGCTGTGAGGTTCTACCGCCTCTTAAAGGAGTGACAAGTCTCACTCTGATCCTGCTGCTGTCCAGCTTCCCCCAGACATCTTTTTCAGGGTGAATGAAGACTGTAAGGACCATTCAGTGTTGACACCATTTCCTTCTTCTGCTACTTAGTCTGAGGCTGGCATGGCACCTGCTTCTTGCATGCCCTCCAAGGCTGTGCATAGATCTGCCATGGACGTTGAAGGGCAACTGTGGATTTTCATTTCTTGGGGAATTCTGGAGATTTTAGTTTGAGAAGAGGTGTCTGGTACTTTTACAGACTCTAGAGAAGGCTCTGAACCACCTAGATTAGTCAAGGCTGGCTTCCTATTAAATAAACAGAAGACCAAGCATGTCCCATTCATTGCTAAGGATTGCCATAAAGAATGGCAAGACTTTACTCTGGGATTGTTTAAAATCACATCGGAGCATATCTGTTCCTGCTACTCCTTAATCATCCACTCCCTCCAAGAGGCCTAGGGAATTTGATTCCTTAGATGAGGAGTTGGATTCTGGGGAAGATTCCTTAGCCTACTCTTCACAGATTAATTTTCCCTTGAAGAGGATTCCTTATCCCGATTCTCCATTTAGGAGTTATCTTTTGAGGATACTTTAGTCCGCATGATGGAGCACTTCAAATGGGATTGTTCCCAAGTGTTAGAGACTCAGAAGAGGTAAAATGAGTTGCTACAAATGTAACTCCTGCTCCTTCATCTGTTCCTCCAGTGTTTGCTGCTTTAGTTGGATACCTTTATAGTTGCTTCTTTAGCTCCTGACTCCTTGCCGCCAGTCTCTAAGAAACTAGACTACTTCTGTAAGATACCTCAGGCCCTCAAGTATCTCTACAGGTCTACATCTTCAGACCCTGCCATGATATCTGTTTCTACAGACAAACTTTCTAAACGTCTGCCTTCCTCTAAACACTTCCATTCTGACAAAGACAGCCGAGCTATGGAGAGACTGGAGAAAAAGGTGTATACCTTTGCCACGTTGGCCTTCAGGGTCATAAACTTATCAAGTCCATATGACCAGGTATGTTTTGGCTCTTTTGTCCCAGTTTGGGCAGGAGGGGGTGTTGTCAGGCCTCCCCGACTCAGTAAGACTGCTTCTCTTTCTTCTTTCACTGCTCTACTTCTCAAGTGGCTTGCCATGCTGTTAAATGTAGTTATCATGCAGCTCATGCGCCCTCTAGTGCTGCTACTTCTAGTTTTGTCATAAGGAGATATTCCTGGTTACACTTACAAGCCTTACCTGATGGTATCAAGGCTAAACCTTTAGATGCTTCTTTGGATAACCAGAATCTTTTTGACACTGCTGCTGCAGCACGGTTTAGAATTTTACAAGACTAAGCCAAAGCTGTGCAGGACCTCAAACAGTGTTTCTGTTATCCCCAAATTTCAGAGGAACTGTCCCTCTAAATCTGCTTTTGTGTGCATGCAGCCTTGCCAACACCCTAGATCCAGGAGTTTTTCCAAGTGTACGTTTTCTTTTAAGCCCGCTCAGACCTGTAAAGGCCAAAAGTCTTCCCTGATAAATCTGCCTCTGTCTGACATACTCTCTCCTTTTCTCATCAGCCGGGTTTCCTTTTCCCATCAGCCGGGTTCCCTTTTCCCTCTTGCTTTCCCTGTCTCTGGCAACAGATTACCAATGATTCTTGGGTCCTTTCCATTACTGTTATTTCACGGTATGGAAGTCGACCCCTTCTCAGCCTCCTAGACCAACTTTCTCATTTTCCAGTCTGAGCAGCTTTTGTTTCCTTTTAGCAGCAGGACATTGGGTTTGGCATTTTCAAAGCAAACTACCTCCTCCTGGAGTTCTAAGGTCATTTCTTTTTGCTATTTTTTTCATGGTAAGGAGCTTTTCAGTTCAAGCTCATTCTGCTGTGGCAGTTACCTCTGCTGGAACTTTTTCCAAGGGTCTGGATACAAGATCTAGTCTAGAAGCTGCCACTTGGTCCTTTGTTCATACTTTTCCTAAGCATTTTAAGTTGAATGTTATTTCCATAGCCAGGGCACGATTTACCGGGGTCATCCTGCATGGGTCTGTGGAGAGCTGATGTTCATTGTGTTTCACTGTTGCAGTCATGACTGTAGGGTTCTCCCCTGCCGGCAGGCAGCCCTCAGTCGGCCAGAATCCCAAAGTCTGGGTCCGGCGTCAGCTGTTCAACCATGCTCCCTGAAGTCAGAGCGCCAGGAGTATAAAGCTGACAGCCGACGCCATCTTCTCCAGTCTTTCTTGC
Organism: Protopterus annectens; assembly: GCF_019279795.1. Classification (NCBI taxonomy): domain Eukaryota; kingdom Metazoa; phylum Chordata; order Ceratodontiformes; family Protopteridae; genus Protopterus; species Protopterus annectens. The sequence continues at coordinate 722,974,099 of NC_056736.1, read as the reverse complement.
CGTGCGGTGATAGCAGTTCGCAAGTGCCGGTCGGCTGACTCCTGACGATTTTTTTCTGATATACTTCAGCCCGAAGATTTTCTTCTCCACTCAAAGCTAAGTACCCCGTTGGGGAAACTTTTTTCTTGCTCCACTCCAATGTCAGAAAAAGTTAATAATTGTATTTCATGTGGGAAGCAAATACCTCATAAGGATTTTCATTCTTACTGTATTCCTTGCTTAGGCCCTGACCACGACGTAGCTAGTTGTCGGTTTTGTGCTAGATTCAATCAACATACAATTAAGCGAAGGTACGATGTTGCTTTTCATTACTTCGGTAGGCTCTTTAACTACAAAATGTCATCGGATACGGTTCCGGCTACCAGAGTTCACAAACGTCACAAGGACAAAGACAGGCCTCCGAGGTCCAAATCTGATGATAGCGCACAAGTGGAGCCAGCTTCAGGTTCGGCCGTCGTCAGTGAGGTGCTTTTGCAACCCCTGTCATCGGCCATTTCAGAACTGACGGCCGAAACGGACTCGCATGAAGAGCCAACCAGGCCTTTAAATATTTCTGTTGCAGGACCTTCGAACAATGCTCCTTCGGATGGGTCCGGAGCCGCTGTGCAGGTACCGGCTTCCGAAGGGGTTTTCAGGCCTACTCAGCTTCTAATAAAAGCAAAGGCAAAGACTCCTTCTAAATCAAAGACTACAACACAGGCCTCCTTTGAACCGGCTCCCAAGTCACAGAAACAGTTACTCAAGATGGCGGAGGATTTACTTACTATGATTAGGGGTTCACATCCCCCTCCAGATAAAAGGCCAAGACAGGATGTTTATTATGATTCCTCTGATAAAGCTTCCATTTCTTCAGTTTCTTCTTCTGATCAGGAATATTCTTTCCCTCCTTATGAGGATTCTGATGCTGAAGAATCCATTCCTTCAGCTTCTCCCCCTGAGGATTTCTCTTTTGGGGAAACTTTGCATGAAATGAGGGAACATTTCCATTGAGAAGGACAGGAGTACTCTGAATCTAAGAAAAGACTGAGGGATTTTCTTCTTCTTCCCCAACATAGACCTCTGGCTATTCCTCCTGTTTTGGATATTGTGGACGATGCCTTTTCGGAGGCTAACTTAACCACTGACTCTTTTCCTCCTGCTCCTGTTAAGCCTGATAGATGTTACAGGGTTCCTGATTCCCATCAGTTTTTATACAAGAACCCTTCTGCTGACCCTGAAACCATTTCTCAGGGTCCTAAGGGAGTTAAGGCTGCTTCTGCCAAAAATCCCATTCCTACTGAAAAGGATTCCTGATCCTTAGAGAGATGGGGCAAAAAGGTGTACACTTCTGCTACTTTGTCCATTAGGGCCTTAAACTGTCAGTTTCATATGTTTAAATACCAGCAATTTCTCTTGTCTGTTTTAAAACAAAAGCTTACTTCCATTTCTGCCTGTGCAGATAAGGAATTGCATGACTTATTGCATGCCACTGAACAAGTTGGGAAGCATGGTTTACACTGTGGATTTGATGCCTTGGAGGCTTCTTGTAGGGCTGCGGCCTCTGGCACAGTTATTAGATGGCATGCATGGCTAAAGGAACAGAATTTGCCTGAACAAGTAAAGGCTAAATTATTGGATGCTCCTGTTCAGCATAATGTTTTGTTTGGATCAAAAGCTGAAGAGGTGATTAAGAGGTGATTAAAAAGATGGAGGATAAGGCGAAATCCATGCAAACAGTTAAAGGTTTCTTACACGTACAGCCACCTAGATTTAGCAGGAAATGGCCTTCAAAAAAATGGTCCTTTCCCTCATCAGACAGGCCTCAGAGGGGTAGATATAGACGCTGCAGAGGAAGGCCTCAAACACAAGCTTCTTATAGACCAAGACAGTGGACTGCTTCCACCCCTAGGGGAGGAGAGGACAGGTCACAAACTCAAAGGAAACAAACTCAATGACTCCCTCTGTTGGGCTACAGGAATTTCTTGCCTGGAAGCCCCTCTCGGACTTTATCAAAATTGGACTCAAATAACCCAAGACAAGTGGGTTTTGGATGTGATTTTAAGGGGTTACAAATTCCATTTTCATACCTTGCCAAGGTCCAAGCGGATGGCCAGACCTTCCAAAACATCAGTGGACGGAGGCTTTAAACCAGGTGGAAGCTCTTTTGGCTATGAATGCCATAGAACTGGTTCCACTTTCAGAGATGGGAAAAGGTTTTTACTCAAGGCTCTTTCTAGTCCCAAGGAAGCAAAACTCATGGAGACCCATTCTGGATCTGTCGGTCTTGAACACCTTTCTAGAGATTCTAAAATTCAAGATGCTTACTCTACAGCAGCTACTTCCAATGCTGTCCAAAGATGCATGGATGGTAACTTTGGATTTAAAGGAGGCATATTTACACATTCTCATCAGGCAGGATCGCAGAAAATACCTCGGGTTCAAGGCTGGATCGAGGCACTTTCAATTCTCTGCGCTGCCCTTTGGATTGTCTACTGCGCCCAGGGTCTTCACCAAATGCCTGGCTCCAGTAGTAGCTTACTGCAGACTCAAGGGAATACAAATTTACCCTTATCTGGACGATTGTCTAATTCAGGCAGACAGCAAGGATGTCTTACTCCAGCATCTAGAATTTGTACAGAACCTTCTCAAGTTCCTGGTATTCTCTGTAAACATAAAAAAAGTCAAATTTAACCCCATCACAACAGATAACTTTTCTGGGTGCTCTTTTAAACACCACAACCCAGATGGCATTTCTGACATCCGAAAAAAAATTACAGCTGGCTTCAACTTTCAGAACCTTGGCAACTTTAACTCTGCTATCTGCAAGGAAATTCCTGCAGGCTTTGGGTTACATGGCCTCCTGCATCCTTCTCGTACCATATGCAAGACTACACATGAGGAAAATACAGTGGTACCTAAAAAGTGTATGGTCTCAGCATTGCCACAGTTTGGACATGCTGATCTCCGTCCTTCCTTGCCTTCAAAAGGAATTTCTTTGGTGGTCCAGGGCATGTGCTCTAAACAAAGGGAAACCCTTCCGTCTGCCTCCTGCCACTCAGATTCTAACCACGGACGCCTCGGATTATGCTTGGGGAGCCCATTTTCAGGGCAATTGTCTGCAGGGCCTTTGGACAAAGGATCAGAAGCACCTGCATATCAACTTAAAGGAAATGTTAGCCGTTCAGAAAGCTCTATTGGCCTTCAGGAATCTCTTACAACCAGGACAACTACTAATACGGACGGACAACACCACAGTTATGTGGTACATAAACAAGCAAGGGGGATCTCATTCCTACCCCCTTTGCAGACTAGCCATGGATCTATGGAACACAGCTCTAGCTTGCAATCTGGATCTTCAAGCTCAGTTTCTACCAGGGAAACAAAACTTCCTGGCAGACAGTCTGAGCAGAAACCTTTCGGACCCACACAAGTGGATGCTGGACACCAAAATATTCAGGATGATAACAGAAGTCTGGGGATGTCCTCATATAGACCTCTTTGCATCCCATCTCAATCATCAACTACAGAATTTTTGCACCAGGACTTTCCACAGAAAAGCTTGGAAAGTGGATGCCCTGTCATTCAGTTGGAGGAACCTCTCCGGATATGCCTTTCCACCTCTTCCTCTTCTTCCACGGGTCTTATTGAAGATAAAACAGGAAAAGCCCAAGATGATAATCTTGCTGGTTCCAAATTGGCCTCGGCAGTTTTGGTATCCAACTCTAAAAAACCTATGTCGGGAGCCCCCTTGGGTTTTACCTCAGTCTCCGAACCTTCTGTCCCAACATCAGGGTCAGGTTCTACACTCTCATGTCAGAACTCTCAGCCTGGTGGCCTGGTTAATCCAGGGCCTTTGATTTCTTCTATTCTACCCAAGCAGGTTATGGATGTCATTTTAGAAGCCAGACGTCCTAGCACTAGAAAATCTTATGCAGGAAAATGGAAAAGATTTTGTTCCTGGATGCAGGCTCAGGATTCTGATCCTTTTCTTCCTAACATTTCCTTAATTTTACTTTACTTGACAGATCTCTTACATAAGGGTCTCTCTTTCTCTTCCATTAAGATACATGCTTCGGCTATTTCTGCTCATTATAATACAGACCCTCCCATCTTTTCCCACCAGCTCATGAGACAGTTTCTCAGAGGTGCTAAGAACTTAAGACCTCCTAGATCTCCTCCCATTCCTGCATGGGATCTCAACTATGTTTTGGAAAAACTAACCTTGCCTCCTTTTGAGCCTGCTGCTTCTTCTGACATTAAGTTTTTATCTTGGAAGACAGCTATCTTGTTAGCCCTAACCTCTGCCAGGAGAGTTTCAGAGTTGCAAGCTCTTATGGCTGGTGGAACCTTATAATGTGAGAGTGTTCGATCTCGCCGTTTGTTCTTACACATGGGTTCAGAGCCGATCCTCGGCTCCGTGTCGGCCGCTTGCAAGCTCTGCATCGAGAAGAAGCTCGAGACTAACCTAACTCCCACAATCCCCCTCTGCCTTTACCTCCGATCTAGTTTGCCGCTGCAGCGTTCGCATCACTTTGATGAGCTCGAGCAACCTTAAGCTAAGATTTATATATTTTTTCTTGTATTCTAAGAATTTCTTTTTGCTAAAAAGTTATTTGAGAGACTGTGTGTGTGTGTGTGTGTGTGTGTGTTATAGTTTCGAGGAATCCTCGGTTCCATATAAAGTTATTTAAACTTTATTAGAGTTTTCCCTCGGGGCCTAACCCCACCCTTTACTGGATTGACTACCGGATTGACCCTTTTATTGGATTTGACTAATTTACCGGAATTGACATTTCTTACTGGACTTGACTTGTTTCTAACTTAAAATGTCTGAGAAAGCTAAATCTGGGTTTAAACGTTGCCAATGTGGGCAAAAGATGTCAGTGACTGACAATCATAGTTCCTGCGTCTACTGTCTTGGCCCTCTCCATCTGCAAGAAGACTTTTCAATTTGTCATTCTTTCAGTGGAAGGGTCATGACAGATAGGCGCAGGAAACTTATGGATAGGGGTCTTTTAAAACCTACTTTTCAGGAGGCTCTGGATGCTTCAGACCAGGCATCCAAATCCTCGAAGGAATCGAAGACGTCGGAGCCCAGGTCATCGGCTCCGAGCTCTTCAGTTAAGGTTCGATCACCGGTTCCCACAGACTTCGGGACCGAGTGTTCAACTGTTGTCAGTTTCCGAGCCTCGAGTCTTGGAACCGGTGACGGAGCTCCCTCCCCCGACACTGTTGAGGTCGGCTCCGTCTTCGATTCCTTCGACGCGCTCTTCCAGACACCTCTCCGACACCGATGTAGACCGCGTGGTGCAGAAGTTAATGGAGAATACAGCCTTATCCAAACTCATCTCGGTCTCCTCTCAGTTGGTGTCGAGACTCGAAGGCCTTCCCTTATCTCCATCTGTTCCTCCTCCGAGACCTGTCCAGTCTTCGGAGCCGGAAGAGGCTGACCTGCTGATTGTGGAGCCCTCGGTGCCAGAACCGTCCTTCTCTCGGTCGGCTCCGTTCACCTCGACTCCGTCGGATCCGGTACCGGAGTCTCGGAGCCGAAGATCCATCCTTGGTTGCGGGACCGAGAGTCGGACCAATGTTTCGGTTCCGACGCTCCCTCTCGGGGCCTCGGTTCGGATCGACTCGGCTCCGTCCTCGGGGTTGATGCCTTCGGTGCCTGTTTCGGGGATTCTTCCCATTTCTTCGGAACCGGGAGATACCTCGACTCTGGACCCGTGGGCCTTCGACCTCATGAGGAAGGTGTTGTCTACCCAGACAACCACATCAGCAGAAACAGCTTCTCCTCCCCATAAAGGACCGTTATCCTCCTCTGCACCCATGGCTACATCTAAGCGTCGAGCACCTGTGTCTCAGCCACCCCTGGAGGGCGCCCCCTCTTCCTCGGAGGCTTCTTCGGATGCTCCCCCCGAAGAAGTCCCTAGGAAAAGATTGTGTAAGAGGAGACACTTAGATTCTCCACAAGAATCATTGACATCGGACACTGACTTGGATGAGTCAGAAGGGTCCCCAAAGTCACCTTCAGAGGATGTCTCTTTTGCTGACATCTTGGAGATCCTAAAACAGAGAGGTGATTGGCAGTCCCTTCCCCCTTCTGAGGATGAGTCAGTCTTGCTGAAGGCATTTAGTGCTCACCCTTCCTCCTCCTGGGTCACTCCGCCCTTCGATGAGTTGATGGAGCTGATTGCTCGAAGGGCATGGGAGACGCCTGACACGGTGGAGCCAGTCCCTAGAAAGCCTAACAAGTATATTACTGCCCCTCAGGATAAGGCTTATCTAACAAAGGGAGTACCAGTGGACGCTATGGTGGTGGCAGCGGCCACGAAAAAGGAGATGTCGGAATCTTCCTCATCTCTCCATCCGCCTAACAAAGATTCTAGGACTATGGACAGGTACGGGAAGCGCATTTTTAGTTCAGCGGCTTTTTCTATGCGATCCCTGAACTATTTGACCCACTTCACACGGCTACAGAGGGATCTAATCAAAGAGTTGGGAGATACCCTCCAGGGTACTACAGATGCTGCTGTTTCAGAGAAAGTTACAGCACATCTCAATACCCTTACATCCATTGTAAACTCGTCCATGAGGCTGATATACGCAGCCGAAGGATCGAGTAGGGCAGCAGCTTCAGCGATTGCTCTTCGTAGACAATCCTGGATGCGCTTATGTTCGTTTGCGGAAGCCTTCAAGTCTTCCTTTACTAACGCCCCATTTGATGGTGCCACTCTCTTTGGCCCCAAAGTAAAGGAGACCCTTACCCGGTGTGAGCAGGAGGGAAAGACTCTGTCTGCTGTCGGAGTCCGTTTTTCCACCCCATCCAGACCGTACCCCAAAGGGCAACGTGGTGGAAAAATGTGGTTTCGAAAACCCCAAGGATCTTTCCCAGGCACACAGGGTGATGCCCCTCTAGAGGCAGAGGAGGGGCAGAGGTGGAAGACGCCGCCCTGGCGGCAGAGGGGTCCGCAAAACCAAGGTGACAGGGATACACCCCCTGGGAAACCTTTCCAGCACTCCTGAGAGGAGGCCCGACTGTCCTGCTCTGGAGGCAGTCGGGGTCGCTTAGCTTTATACCCTCAGGCCTGGCAAAATCTTACATCAGACAACTGGGTAAAAAGCGTTGTTACCAGAGGCTACAGAATACCCTTCCTATTGCCCCCAATTCCAAAGAAGACTCCCAGATGTGCCGCCCCATCTGCAAGACCCTGCAGCTATAGAAATTTCAAAGCTGCTAGAAAAAAAGAGTCATCCAACCAGTCCCAGCGGACCAAAGAGGATTCGGAACTTACTCAAGGTTCTTTTTAGTTCCAAAGAAGACAGGGGACTGGAGGCCGATTCTGGACCTAAGCAACCTCAATACCTTCGTCAAGAAAGAAAAGTTCCGAATGGTCACGCTTCAATCGATCCTTCCATTTTTACAGAAGGACGACTGGATGTGCTCAATAGATCTGAAGGATGCATACTACCATATCAAAATGGCCAGGGCGTCCAGGGATCACTTGCGCTTCCGGCTGGGAGCCAGCCACTTTCAGTTTTGAGCCCTGCCCTTTGGTCTGACCTCAGCCCCCAGGGTCTTCACCAAATGCATGGCAGTGGTGGCGTCTCACCTGAGACGCCTGGGATTCCAGGTGTTTCCGTATCTGGACGACTGGCTCCTTTCTGCCACCACCCAGCGTCAACTCATTCAGGCCAGGGATTACACACTACAGCTTTGTGTTCATCTCGGAATTTCCGTAAATTTCGAAAAATCTTCACTACAGCCATCACAGCATATCTCATTCATAGGAGCAGAATTGGATACGCATCATTTAATTCTAAGACTTCCTCCAGAAAGGATAGCCTCACTACAAAGCCACATTTCTCTACTTCTGTTATCCAGAAAGTCCCCAGCAAAACTGGTTCTGAAGGTTTTGGGTCTCATGGCAGCTTCTCTCATTGCGATACCATTGGGAAGACTGCACATGAGAGTTCTACAATGGCTACTGTTTGCACAATGGTCGTTCCAACAGCTACCTCTGACACACGAAGTTCTGATCACAAATACATGCAAATCTCACCTAGCCTGGTGGCTTCGGACTTGCAACCTTTCCAGCGGAAGACCATTTGTGCTACCCACGACAGCTACGGTGACCACGGACGCTTCCCTGATAGGGTGGGGGGGCATCTTTCAGGGACAGACAGTCCAAGGCGAATGGACCAATTTAGAGTACAATCTGCACATCAATGTTCTAGAGTTGAGGGCAGTGTTTCTAGCGTTGCAACACTTTGCTCCCCTTCTTCCTCTAGGGACTATTGCAGTTCAGACGGACAACATGTCCGTAGTCTGGTACATAAACAAACAAGGGGGAACCAAGTCCTATCAGCTATGCAGAGAGGCCATGAGAATCTGGCAATGGGCGGAGTCCACGGGTCGCTTTCTGATAGCAGCACATCCGGGGTCATCCAACGTCATAGCCGACAGGCTGAGCAGAGCAATCCTGTTGCCTCACGAGTGGTCCCTAAAACAGTCAGTTGCGAAGAAGATTTTTCGCAAGTGGGGCCAGCCTTCCTGCGATCTTTTGTGTCTCCAATGAACGCCAAATGCAGGAGCTACTTTGCCCTATTACCCCTCCAGGGAAGTCCCCAGGGACGCTGGTTCACGATTGGCCCCGGGTCTCCTGTACGCTTTTCCTCCCTTTCCCTGATTGCAAAGTTTCTGCAGAAAGCCAACAACCTGCAAAGGACGATTATCCTCATTGCCCCATTCTGGCCTCGTCAAATTTGGTTTCCCTTTCTTCTGGCACACGTTCGGGGACCCTGGATCCTGGACCCAGAGCCAAACCTACTGACCCACTCGTCAGGGACTCCCCACCCCTCGCTCTTGTCACTCCATCTAGCAGCTTGGTTGCTCCGCTTCCCTACTTAGCCAGGTCTGATCTTCTTTCACCTGCAGTTCAGAATATACTAGTGGCTTCTCATAAAGCTTCCACTACAAAGACCTACACTAGTAAATGGAAGCGCTTTGTTTTCTGGGCACATACACAGCATTTGGATCCTGTTATAGCTCCTTTAAACAAGATTTTGGAGTTTTTAACAGAGTTGTTCCACCAAGGAGCTTCTCCTGCCACTTTAAGAGTGCAATTGGCTGCCATTTCCAACTTTCATGTGGAAGAATGTTGGGCACCTATTATGGCTCACAGACTTTGTAAGGCCTTTTTAAAAGGATCTTTCCATATTAGACCACCAGTTAGAACTCCTACATCTCCGTGGAATCTGAACCTTTTGTTGTCTAAATTGATGTTGCCTCCGTTTGAACTGGCTTCCTCTTGTCCATTGAAGTATTTGTCGTGGAAGACCCTCTTTTTGGTGGCCATTACATCGGCTAGGCGGGTGTCAGAGCTTCAGGCTCTTTCTGTTAAACACCCTTATCTGATCTTTCACTCTGACAGAGTATCTCTTCGCACTAATCCATCCTTCCTCCCCAAAGTCTGCTCTATTAATAACATTAATTAATCCATTGAACTCCTTACCTTTTTCAAAAATCACTCCAATAAGTTGGAGTATATGTTACACAAGTTAGATGTTCATAGACAACTTAGATTTTACTTGGATAGAACAGAGGATCACAGGAAATCAGATCAACTTTTTATAGCCTTTGCGGACAGCAGGAAAGGTGTAGCAGTTACTAAACGAACCCTTTCCAAATGGCTAACTGATTGCATTATGTTTGTTTATGCTACTTCAGAACAAACTTTACCTGCCAAACCCAAGGGGCACTCTACAAGATCAGTATCTACATCCCTGGCTCATGCAGCTCGCTTACCATTAGACACTATTTGTGCAGCTGCCACTTGGTCTAAACCACATACATTCATTTCTCATTACAAGGTGGGCAGGGTTTCTAGGGACAGGGCATCCTTTGGTTCCACTGTGCTCAAGAACGTTCTCCCATGAGTTCCTCAGGAACATGGAGCTAGGGACGCTACCCATGTGTAAGAACAAACGGCGAGATCGAACACTCTCACATTTAGAAGTTATGTCCTTACCATAACGTTCCATGTGGAGTCTTCATCTCGCCTTTGTTCTTACATTCCCACCCTCCCACCCTCAGGAAGAACATACAGTTTGGTGCCTGGTCTGGGTTATTCTGCTTCTGCATTCGCAGTTGTTGTGTATATATGTATGTACATATGTATATATAGCTATAAGTGTTCTTGCAGTTATGTAGTTTTTGCATGAGTGTGTTCTCTCTCTGACTGCTGGTTTGCTTGCAAACTAGATCTGAGGTAAAGGCAGAGGGGGATTGTGGGAGTTAGGTTGGTCTCGAGCTTCTTCTCGATGCAGAGCTTGCAAGCGGCCGACACGGAGCCGAGGATCGGCTCCGAACCCATGTGTAAGAACAAAGGCGAGATGAACACTCCACATGGAACGTTATGGTAAGGACATAACTTCTAATTATTTTTCATCAAGACAGGGTGTCTTTAAGGACTAATCCTACTTTCATGCCTAAGGTGGTTTCCAAAGTGGCTTTAAATCAAACTATCCACTTGCCAACTTTTTTCCCCACTCCTCAAAATAAAGGGGAAAGGATCTTACATTCCTTGGATGTACACAGACAACTACGTTTTTACCTGGACAGAACCAAGGACATCAGAAAATCAGAACAATTGTTTGTTTCTTATGCTTCAAGCTCCCAAGGTAAAGCCATTTCAAAACAGACCATTTCTAAATGGATTGCTCATGGAATCAGATTTTGTTATTCACACCATGGAAAGCAAATCCAAGGGAGTATACGGACTCATTCCACCAGAGCTGCTGCCACTTCTGCGGCCTTCATCAGGGGAGTTCCTACCAAGGACATTTTGGAAGCTGCAACTTGGAGTTCAGTGCATACTTTTTCTAAGCACTACAATCTACAGGGCCTTTTAGCCACCCCTTCTTCTTTATGACCACCTCCCTTTCTTTCAGCTATGGGATTCTACCCTACAGTCATGACTGCAACAGTGAAACACGATGAACATAGTACAGTTGTGTACACCTACCATAAATGTAGATGTTCGAGTGTCTTCACGTTGCAGTCTGTGTTTCCCTCCCTCCTGTCCCCTCTTATTTTTATTTTTGTGTATTTCCTTTTTTCACCATTCTTCTGAGGTGTATTTGCAAAGGTTATGGGACCTTTTTCATTTCGGGACTCCTGACATCTGGGGCAAGAAAAACTGGAGAAGATGGCGTCGGCTGTCAGCTTTATACTCCTGGCGCTCTGACATCAGGGAGCATGGTTGAACAGCCGACGCCGGACCCAGACTTTGGGATTCTGGCCGACCGAGTGCTGCCTGCCGGCAGGGGAGAACCCTACAGTCATGACTGCAACAGTGAAGACACTCTAACATCTACATTTATGGTAGGTGTACACAACTGTACTTTCCTTATCTCCCTCCTGCCATGACTTACAGTAGCTTTTGTAATCTCCCACATGTAAGGAATAATGCAACAGTGATAAGGAAGGACATAGTACAGTTGTGCAAGATCTTTCCATAACAGTAGATGTCCTACTTTTCACTCCTGCAGTATTCAGCACTGCCTCCTGCCTCCCTTTTTTCCCCTTTTTTCTTCTGGTCGGGTGCACTCTTTTCTCCTTTGTTCTTTTTTCTGGAGTTGCTCTAGTTCTCCTGGGGCACTTCAGTTCTGAGGATTGAGTGTTCGTATGTCACTTTTATGCCCTATGCCTGCAAAAGGAGCATATGGCTGACGTACATTGATCTGATGATATAAAGGCTTTTATATGCTGGCTGCACATTAGGCTATTCTCAGCAGGATATCCCACATTAAGGAATATTGTAACAGTGAAAAGTAGGACATCTGCTGTTATAGTAAGATCTTGCACAGCTGCTCTTTTATGCTGTTTGGCTTTGGATAGTATAGTCTTCAGGGTCTCTCACATTAGGCAGGTAGAAGATGGGGGATATGTGTTGGGGCAATGAATAGTTTTGTATTGCCATCAAATGTCCTTTCTGTTTTTGTCCAGTTTGGACTCCTGAGATGTTGACAGAAAATAGCAGAAATGGTATGAAGGGCTATAACTGGGAATAATAAAATAATAATAATAAAAGAGCAGAAATGGTATGAAGGGCTATAACTGGGAATAATGGACTGAAAATTTGATGCAAAGAACTCTGATGCTTAAAACATATTTACTGGGACTGATTCAGTAGGCTGTGATTTTTAAATGACTGATTGTAAAGCTGCAGATTGCTTTAAAAACTTCTGGTAGAAGGAGAAAGGGTGAGAGAAGTCTGAAAAATGACTCTGCACACTGAGCAGTTCAGTGTTTTTTTTTTTTTATTTGCTTTTTTGTGTCTGTAGTTTGCTTTATCTGGGACCAGAATTTTTAATGGTAGGACTCCTAGCTTTGGATGTATGTCAGGTTTTACAGCAGGTAGCACTTTATTTATACTTTGGTCCATTTAGTCCCAATAGACCAGCATCTTGTTTTCACAGGATATCTATGGCCACGGTGGTGGGATCACTGACTAGAGGAAATAAGGTGCCGGGGAACTTAACACTACTCTATCTGATAAGTGCCATGGAATTTTTTACATTCACCAGTTTAGGCATATGGAACCTCAGTTTAATATGTCATCCAATGAACAGCACATTCAGGTGTACAGCACCCCCCTAATGCTGCACTTGAGTATCAGGAATGGAAAATGAATTCAGTAACCTGGGGTGGGACATGAACTCATAGCCTTCTGATCTTCCAGCACCAAAGGTGATGGAGTTACCTTTTTGAGCTACTGACAGCTTTGGAATGTATAGCAAATCATAGGACCTGTGTCTGGGAATGAACTTGGTCATTTTTTCTTGGAGGAATTCAGTTCAACCACCTCCTGATTTGTTATACTGATGTACCCCTGTCCTCTGAGAAGTTGTCTTTAACTCCTGCTCCTTGAATGAACTGTCTGGGTCTTAGGAAGGACTGTTAACTTGGAAGTGTATGAGAAAGTTGTGAAATAGTCTCACCTGCTATGTGTATATAAAAAAAAAATGTATGTAGTATGCATAAATGTGTGTGTGTGTGTGTGTGTGTGTGTGTGTGTGTGTGTGTGTGTGTGTGTGTGTGTGTGTGTGTGTGTGTGTGTGCGCGCGCGCGCGCGCATATAAACATGCATATGTAGAACTTTTTATATAGAAGCCTTTAGTTACAAGGGTACATCATTTATTTCTGGCTTTGGAGATTTTTGTGCCTTCATGTCTGCCTTTATATTAATCATGTTTTGCTTTTTTGGATGTTTTATTGTCTAAAAATTAAAAAATATATATTAAAACCTTATTATGGAATGCTGAAATAAAACATATTAACAAGGTAGGACTTGTCAGTTGCCTTATAACCTTACATTGTTATGTGCCATTTTCCCTAGTGTCTGCAAGCACTGGAGTTCCTTCATTCTAATCAGGTCATTCACAGGGATATCAAGAGTGACAACATTCTGCTAGGAATGGACGGCTCTGTCAAACTAAGTATGTATACTTCAGTGTGTCTTTATTATGCCTTTGTATCCCGTCATTTACATACTGCTTTATCCCTACAAAGCCACCTGTGGAGACTAACTGGAACACTGGACATTTCTTTGAAATAAAACATGAATGTGCTTCATAGTACTTTGAGCAGATTGGTGCACTTTGTACATAAAATAACTACATTATTTAATGAAAACTGTTCACAGTGTGAGGTAAAGGATGTAAATATATAATAAAAGTATGTGCATGTTTAGCAGTAATTCAGGTGTGGCGTAAATGAATGCTGTTGAATTTGACGCATTAAATTAGATTTACTGTTGTCAGTAGTAGTGACTTGAATGAATTGCCTGCCACTGAATCCTCTGTAGTCAGTACAGGCTGGGCCTTGCCGATTGTGAGGCCCAGTCTGAATGACTTTGGTAGAGCCCCGCTGCTGCACCCCCCCCCCCCCCCAATCTACCACCTCACCTCTCCCTCCAATTGCTGGCTTCTTAAACTTTAGACCATTGTTACTGTGTATTAAAATGAAAACAAAGTGCTTACATACTAGCTTATATTTTGTCATAACACATGGTAAATTAGAAGTAAACTACTCAACTCCAGTTCCTCATTAAGGGTATGCTTAGCTTGCTCAGGAACACTGTAAGAGTCTCAATTGATGGGACACTGAGGCTGTCTAACTAGTGCATGATCAGGTGGATGTACCCTGGCTTACTAGTAAGCATGTCTCCAAACTGCTCTAATTCTGCCTGAATCTCCTTAACCTGAGTAAGAGGTAACTGCATACTCCCCCCTGTCCTCCTATACTTTTTCCATCTTTTCTGTCTCCCTCCTTCCCCTAACTGGACTTGTGTCTTACTCTCCTTCACATCTCGTGCCCAGTAATTGCATATGCTGCAAATGCTTTGTCCTCTGTATATAATTTTCTCTGAAGACATGTTAAACATTGTGATGTTATAACAATGTACAGGAACTCTCTTTGCCTATTTTACTGATTGAATTATTGTATCATATCTATTTGTGAATTGTATTAATTTATCCTTATCCTGACTTATGCCTCTGAATCTTGCTTTTACATTGCCACTGTTACATTGATAGTAATGTTTGTTTCTTTAGTTATTTTTCCCTGTGCTGAGCTTGAAATGGTTTAGGTGGGTCAATGTTCTTCCTAATCGATCACCCAACTTACTTTTGTAAGTTAAGACTCTACCCACTCTAGCATCCTTGGGGGGTCCTGCAGACAACACCAAGCAGACTTTGCTACTATGTAGGTGCATTTTGAACCATGAAACTGGATAAAAAAAAGCTGTGGTTAGTAATAGTGCTGGATTAGCCACTAATGCAGTACGTAATGAATGTCGTCTGCTCTACTAACGAGAATTTAGGAGCAAGTCTACTAGTAGGAAAATGGCTTGGATTGATAACACTTGCTATTTATATTATTTCTGAAGAGATGCTCCTTATGGAATAATAACGGTACCACTTTTAATTGCTGTCCATTGTAGCTGTTACAATTTCAGTATTGCTGTTTTCATCACAAAATGGCTGCGTTACCCAGAAGACATAGTGGTGCAGTCATTTTATACCCTGCGTTTAATTCCGTAATTGGGGAAAATTTGATAAATAATTGCAATTAATACGGAGTACTATGGACTGCCATTGTAGCACCACTGTATTTTCACAAAGTGTTTCTATATGTATGGATTTCAGTGGCGTATAACATTGTTTTTGTTTACTTCTGTTTCATTTCACCTTTTTCTTCTTCACTACAAACACAAAAAAGAGTAAAATCTAATTCCTGGTTTTAGGACAGAGGAGCACACTGTGCATGCATGAACTGATTGGCTCGCACTGTGCATGCGTGATCTGATTGGCTTGCACTGCTTGCTGTGGTACTTCCTTTGTATTTATCTGTAACCCCCAGTACCATTATATTTGATTATGTTCTTTGTTCTTTTTCCCACAACTGCTGGGACTGCATAAAATATTTGACTGTTTTAGTAAAACTTGAGTGGATTAAGAATAACAGAATGGCATGGGCAGGTACTGGAATGATGAACTACTATGTTAATTAGTATTAACTGGGGTCACTAACTGGCATAATTTAAATTTAAAGTAGAATGCTAGTATATTTGGATTTTCTTTATTCATTTGTTTGCTTGTATCTGGTTTGTTTGTTATGGTCCACTGTAGATGAATTAGTGAATGTGCCGCCTATATTGTCGCATATCATTATCTGCTGTGATTTCTAACCATCTGGTTTGTTGCGTTAGCAGACAATAGTGGAACACTTTTATGAGTGAGATTATGATGCCGCGGTGGTACGGCGGTAGCTTTGTTATCTCACAGCAAGTGGTTCTCCCGTTTGTTTCTCAGCTGGGCTTGGGAGTGCCTTCTGTGTGGAATCTGCATGTCCTCCCTGCGGTTGGGTAGCATTCGAAAGATATGCTTGCGTAAATGGGCATGCCTTCATTGAAGGTTGGGTGTCGAGCTGGCACCTCGGCGTTTCGTAAAAATCTACTGTCAATCATTAGCAGACCGGAGTTCCGCTGTTGCGACCCCTTACCGGGAAAAGCCGAAAGACAAACAATAACATATTATGAATGAGATTGCGAGCTGCTCATTTGTGCAGTACAAAAAGACTGTAACGAGTAAGGAATAACATAACCAGCACTGTTTGTATCGTAATGCTTCTCCTTGCTGCCCACCTGTATATGCTGTAACATTTGGGACATTTCTGCAGTAGATAGACTGTTGAAAAGTGAGTATCTTTTTAATGTAAATAGTAATTGATATATATTTGCTGCTGTTTTTTTCCTAGCTGATTTTGGTTTCTGCGCTCAGATTACTCCAGAGCAGAGTAAACGAAGTACCATGGTAGGTACCCCATATTGGATGGCGCCAGAAGTGGTAACCCGGAAAGCGTATGGACCAAAGGTTGACATCTGGTCTTTGGGAATCATGGCTATTGAAATGATTGAGGGGGAGCCACCTTACCTTAATGAAAATCCTCTTCGAGTAAGTGAATGCTTCTTCTTTCTCCATTTCTGGATGAAAAAATTGTGATGTACAAGCTGTTCTGTGTGTTTGATAAACTAAAGATTATAACATTATTTTATTCATTTATTTATTGACATTTGAGTACCAGAAAGTCCAACTTGGTAGGAGTCCATTTTCAGGAGAGGCCTGGGGAGAAAAGCTCCAAAGTATTGTAGAACATTTCAAGAACAATAATTTTACAGTCTTTAAAAATAATACAAAAAATTCAGTTTAAATGATTATACCAAATTAGACATTATATGAAAAACTGGTTAACAATAAATACAAGTTATACGATGGTGATTTAATAGTGAGAGACATTTTAGCCAGTTTATAGAGAAATTAAAGGTAAGTTAGTGTTATGACATGTCATTAATGTCATTAAAAATTAAATGTAAGAGGATTCTGGAAATCATCATCATTTTCTTTATATTAGTTTCAGTATACACTTGGGAACTTTTCCTCCTTATGGCATTCTGTAGTACAGTTTAAAAAGGATTGTTTTGATAATTTCCCATGTATTTCATGAGTTGAATTTGAAGGATGCAGTTGTGGTCCTTGGAAGAGTGAGACTTAATTGCACAGAAAGTAGGATATATGTACTATGTCCAACCAAGTTTGTGGTACCTCTCACCTGAGGTGCATCACTTTCGGTATATGTAAGTAGACAGTATGCTGGGGTGTACTTCAGAAATAATCCCATCATTTTTACCAAAACAGAAAAGACATCTGCCACATAATCTCCAACTCCTGACAATAATGGCTTAATCAAATCTTGTTTACCGTAACTGTTGCACATCTGGCAGCTTAACCCAAAGGATTGAGGCTGTGAGCTACTAATTACCTTTGCATACAAATATTTGAAGCACTGGTAATAAAGCCCTTCTAGTCTGCCAATGTACCAAAACAGTCATTCCCATAATAAGTGTCGGAGTTCTTAAAGATATTTGTTTACTGTAAATTAATTTGGTAGTCTGTGCATTAGCTCCCCCCCTCTCTCTGAGAAGTAGTTAGTACTTGTCTCATTCCTGTGTAATCTGTGAGTTTAATTTCTCCAAGTCTTTTGGGCTTATAATACCATGAAGGCAGTGGATCCATTTCCTAAGTCAGGGAATGGTTAAGGTTCATGAAATTGGTATTGTCTCAGTCTTTGATGTTGACCAGCGGGCCTCTTTGTGACATCTGCAATGGGTCCAGAACTGACTTCCATCTGTAATTCATATAGCGTTACATGTATCAGTAACCTAGCTAAATGCTTCTGTAAGCTCTCTCTATTAAACCTGTTGCTCCTACTAATATTGGAAATGTCTGGGTGTCCTCCTTCCATGTTGTTCTCATTTCTGCTTTAAAATCCTAGTATTTTATTACTTTGTGTCTCTGTAAGACATTGTAATCCCAGGTCGTGTGATGGTTTGCTAAAATTCTTTGATAACCCCAAACATTCCCAGAGATAGTAGTCTCTAAATGCCAGCTATACCCGAATAAAATCTCTGTATGAAACGGTATGAAGCAGTTCAGATATTTTAATCTTCATGATAATTTAAAATTCACATTGATACCCTTGGTATATTTCACCTATACTCCTTTCCGTGTACTCATGCTAGTTTTCTTTTAAGATTTATATATTAGTCATACTCTGATTTGGGACTGATGTAAATTACAAATGATGTTACTTATTTCCTAGATTTTCTAAATCTTCTTGAAACATTAATTATCAAGGTGCTGCTTACTGTGATGGATCCGAAGTCTTCTTAAGACACTAAGGTCTTGCTGACTGGATTCTGCTGAAATAAGTCTAGTTATAATTTTATTCACAGTCTGTTGTCCACAGAAACTTGCAGAGTGTACACTGATGCAGCACCAAACTCTGACTTATACACTGATGCAGTAATTAATAAATAGCTTTTTATAACAAACCACACGTACTACTGTTGCAGCTTCAGGTACTGTGCTACTTTACTCATCAAACAGCATGGATGATATGAGAGATACAATAGTTTTATAACTATCATTAACCATTTGGTTGATATGATCAACAAAGCTGGATCTACACATATTTCCAGGTCCTTAAATGAATCAGCAACTTCAATGTATACTGTATTATATATTTAGTTCTATCTTGTCTCATCAACGTTCCAAAACATCGAACCACATATGGTCGAGACCATATGATCAGAGTTACGGAACATTGAATCGTGTGTGTGTGTGTGTGTGTGTACATCTTCTTCTTTTGGCTGCTCCTGTTAGGGGTCTCCACAGCAGATCAACTGTTTCCATTTCTTCCTGTCCTCTGCATCTTGCTCTGTCACACCAACCACCTGCATGTCCTCTCTCACCACATCCATAAACCTTATCTTAGGCCTTCCTCTTTTCCTGTTACCTGGCAGCTTCATCCTTAGCATCTTTTTCCCAATATACTCTGCATCCCTCCTCAGCACATGTCCAAACCAATGTAATCTTGCCTCTCTGGCTTTATCTCCAAACCTTCCAACCTGGGCTGACCCTCTAATATACTTATTCCTAATCCTGTCCATCCTCGTCACACCCAGTGCAAATCTTAACATCTTCAACTCTGCCACGTCAAGCTCTGACTCCTGCCTTTTTGTCAATGCCACTGTCTCCAATCCATATAACATAGCTGGTCTCACTACCCTCTTGTAGACCTTCCCTTTCACTCTTACTGGTACTCGTCTGTCACAAATCACTCCTGACCCTCTTCTCCAACCACTCCATCCTGCCTGTACTCTCTTCTTCACCTCTCTTCCACACTCACCATTATGCCACCTCTACTCCCTGCATCCTCACCATTCCTCTGTCCTCCCTCTCATTCACACACACATATATTGTCTTAGTCCTGCTGACCTTAATTCCTCTTCTCTATAGGGCATATATCCACCTCTCCAGGGTCTCCTCCACCTGTTCCCTACTCTCACTACAGATCACAATGTCATCTGCAAACATCATAGTCCACGGGGACTCCTGTCTGATCTTGTCTGTCAATCTGTCCATCACCATTGCAAGTAAGAAAGGGCTTAGAGCTGATCCTTGATTTAATCCCACCTCCACCTTAAACGCATCCGTCACTCCCACCGCAGACCTCACCACTGTCACACTATCCTCATACATATCCTGTACCACTCTTACATACTTCTCTGACACTCCCGACTTCCTCATAAAGTACCACAACTCCTCTCATGGCACCCTGTCATATGCTTTCTCTAAATCCACAAAGACACAATGCAACTCTTTCTGACCTTCTCTGTACTTCTCCATCAACACTCTCAGAGCAAACATCGCATCTGTAGTGCTCTTTCCTGGCATGAAACCATACTGCTGATCACTAATCATCACCTCCCTTCTTAACCTAGCTTCCACTACTCTTTCCCATAACATCATGCTGTGACTGATCATTTTAATCCCTCTGTAGTTACTACAGCTCTGCGCATCACCCTTATTCTTAAAAATAGGTACCAAAACACTTGTTCTCCATTCCTCAGGCATCCTCTCACTTTCCAAGATTTCATTAAACAATCTAGTTAAAAACTCCACTGCCATTTTGCCTAAACACCTCCATGCTTCCACAGGTATGTCATCCGGACCAACAGCCTTTCCATTCTTCATCCTCTTCATAGCTATCCTTACTTCCTCCTTGCTAATCCACTGCACTTCATGATTCACTGTCCGCACATCATCCAACCTTCTCTCCCTCTCATTCTCTTCATTCATCAACCCCTCAAAGTACTCTTTCCATCTGCTCAACACACTCTCCTCGCTTGTGAGTACGTTTCCCTCATATATATATGGGTCTAGTTCATTTCGTCGAAACTTATGTCAGCAAGACCAAATCACTGAAAGCACAAATCACCGAAAACTCATTTCACTGAATTTCATTTCACCGAAAATAATAGTAGCAGTGTATATGCCCTTTTCCCCACTTTAGTGCAATCCTGGAGTTAGAATATATAGTTGAGGGGGTGTGGGGGCACAGCCCCCTGTATTTGGGGGTGTGTGATGGGCGTAGCCCCCCACCTAGCTTGAATTATACTATGCAGTTTCTGTTGAGAGTAAGTACTTTTTAATCAAACTAGGTATGTAATCAAACTATATATATATATATATATATATATATATATATATATATATATATATATATATATATATATATATATGTTTTAGATTGGGGAAGAAGCCAATTGGATCCAAATATTCACGCTTCAGTATGTCTCCCAAATCACATTTCCCCTGTCTGTAACTTATGTCTGTTTACCTATTTTCAAGTCCTCTACAGACTATAGAAGCAATCTAAACAAGTATGGGTGTAGGACAGAGCCCTGTCAGACATCTCAACTTTAACCGAGAATTTCTGTATGGTGCTTGCCATGTCTTTCTTTTAATCCATGAAGCTATATTTTTTATCAAGATTACATTAATACCTAGTTGTTTATTGATCAGTGTTTTGTGTATGGCCCTGTCAAAGGCTGAAGAGAAGTCTGTGCAAATTGCATCATAGCACACCTTTTCATTTATATGTTAATATACAGTTGTATAACATCATGTTACAGGTAGTTATAGATATGTTTTCAAAGTATGCATCCTAACATATGGTTTCAAGTCCCAGCCTTTCCAATTCTTACAGTAATTTTTCCAAAGTAACCTTTTCCATTATTTTTCCACAACAAGAAACTAATCTTGTGTGACTCTGGGTTTGCCCTATTCCCCTTTCCCTTAACAATGTGTTAACAACTGCAGGCCCTCAGTCTTTGGAATCTCTGCATACTGAAATGATCTATTTAATAACTGATATAATGAACCTTGTAAGTTCATGCTGAAGTGTTCTTGGGTCATTGTTATGAATTCTGTCTCCTCCCTCTGGTTTTTGGAGTACAGTTTGCATAGTTCTTTTTCAGTATAATCTAATTTAATGCCAGTATCCAAACTTACTAGCACAATTTATTGCCCCCTTTGTGGAGCCAAACTATTTTGTCTAAGAATTTTTAAATTTATTTGTAGTCTGAGAAAAAAATTTGGAATCTCTGCAGTTTATCAGTTTGTATGTTTTTATTCCTACCGCATCTTAGGTAGCTATGAAATGGTTTTGTGTCATGCTCAATATCTTTATATAAATTGGCTTCAGTTTTTTCTGATCTTGTCTGACACTGTATTCAGTTTGTCTGTCCGGTTTGTTTCATTTTTCAAAGTTCTAGTTCAACCTCATTTCCATTTCTTGTATTTTTTAATCTCATTTTGAGTATCATGGTCTTTTGGAAATAAATATTCTGACCTTGTGTGCCTAGATCCTGATGTTGAGCATCTTTTATTATGTTTTTGCATTTCTCTTTCAGGACTTGCCACATTCCTTTTGCAGTCATTCTACTGAATGCATCACTGCATTTAGATTTGCATAGCAACTGTTTTGCTTGCGTATATAGTCTGTTATTAATTCTTTGCATTGCTTTAGATGTTAGATTAGCAGAATTATCAGCAGTAATTTAATCTTCATAACCTTATGATTACTGCACATCAAAGATGGTAACACTTGACATGAAATAATCATTGTTTACAGTCTGCTTTTCCTAAGCATACATTGTAAATAATTCCCTTACTAATGGTGTAGAATCAATATTATTTTGGCCTGTTTCTGGTAAATTTATGTCCCCAGGCACTTTCCTTCTGTGTTTCATGCAAGAAATGTATGAATTCCTCCAGGTCATCAGCACTTGACTTTGGTGGTCTATACACTCAAATAATTGTTATATGTACAGGGTTGTCTTTATTGTCACAGTTACACAGTCTATAGTATTGGTGTTATCACTGAACATGTAATAATCAAATGTCTCATAACAATCTTTAATCTGTCATAGCACCTCCACCTGATTTCTTTTTGTTAGAATGTCTGTTACAGTAAAAACACTTATACCATGATAGAACAAGTTTCCAGTCATTGTTCTTTAACCATGTTTCACAAACAATATCAACGTCAGTGTTGTACGACTATATCAAATTTTCCATCGCGCAATTTTAAAATTAATGCTCCTAGCATTAGCAACTAGCACAAATAAACTGATTGTTGCTATCTTTGAACTGTAAAATTTCTGTCCTTCCCAAAGTCCTGTCTTGTTTTAGTCAAGTATTAAAGTGTATCTGCTGCGTAAATTTGCTTCCTTTGTCTTGACGTGTGGTCCTGTCTAATTATGTATGCCCAAAATTAGGCTTGGATGTTCTACACATTTCTATAGGCCATTTTCATGTGGGTATTTTACTCAAAAATCTTTTTGTTCATTCTGGCCAGACTCTCTTTTTCTGTATGTGATTTGTGAATATGTTTTAACATCTGTTTAAGCTATGCTGTTTGAGGGCTGAAAGTATCCTACCAACAGTCAGTCAGTTCTTGAAGATGAGATCTTTTGAACCAACATAAATAAAAACAGCTTCATACATCCTTACATTAAGGCATTCCAAGGCCCCTACGCACATGCCATATTTATGGTCCTGGCAAGCATAACACTATTAGATGTTTATTATTCTCTCTACAAATCTAAGTATCAGTTCCTCTAATAATTTAATTTCCATTTACTACTGTACAATTTCTGACCAGATCTGAAGAATTTTCCAGTTCAGTAACGTCTGCTCTGTCAGTTGTTACAAAAGAATGTTCACATTTTACTCTTATTAGTGTCACTGTTTTGCTACTTATATAATTTGCAAGCACACGATTCTCATCAAGCCGGCTTTGTACTTCCACATTTGGCGCCATGTTGTTAACTTCAGTCTCTGTCATCTTTTTGTTTTACAGTAATGTTCTTCCTCAGAGGTTTCTAACTAAGATGATCAAGGGACTCCAGCAATTGCCTTACACAGACCGACTAAAGTCCCTGTACCCCATATCATATAGACATCTTGGGGAGACTTATGCCTGGCTTTACAGAGCAATCTCCTACCCAAACCTAATGAATTTGCTGCACATCCGTAAATCAAACGGGACTATGACTACCCTTTCCAGGGACCTAAATATGGAGTGTGACTTGAATAGTTCATGCTGGAGGGACAGACTTGTCTCCCAATAACTGCTGTCTTTTTTGGAATAAGCTGCTAATTCATGTGAAGCAGAGCACCTCTATGACACTGTTCAAAAGAAACCTGGACAAGTGGATGGTGCACACAAATTCTTTCTGGGGATAGCACCTGCAACCCCTCCTAGACATGGGCAGTCATTAATAAATACAGTCCTGGATATTGACTAGAGTATCTATGGTATTACATTGGGAAGAAACGGCTAGGCTTGAAATGACCTCCAGGTTGGTAGACTAGTAACCTCCTATGATTTAATCCTTCCAAGTTCAGTTTAGATTTCTTTCTTTTAGCCTACCCACTGTCTGTTTTTTTTTTACCTTCCTTTTTGTCACAATTGTGTAATTTTCTGTACACTAAATGTTATGAGATTGAAAAATGTTATAGTTCGCTGTAAGCTATGTTACATGACAAAGCAGTGCCCTTTCCAGTACATATTTTCTTTGCATTATAGACATGCATCAATTTAATTTTTTTCTTCCTGGTTATTTGTGAACTATTCCATTATATTTTTTTTTCTACATCTTCTGAATCCTTGGCGTGTTGAAAACTTGTATCCTGAATTGCGAACTTGTCATTGGTAAGATTATATTGAGTGACCTTTACTCGCAGAGGGCACTTACTTTCCTGAATGTGTTCTATTTGGACTTGGCCTAATATTATTCAGCCCCATATTAATACATGTAGCATCAGTTTTCCAAAGCTGTGGCAGTTGCAGAAGTGCATTCATCTCCAGTAAGTCTAGATTTACTATTCATAATAGTAATCAAACCATCCAAGTTGAAATGAGGACATAAATCTTCAATGTTATCCGTTGGTGTGTGTGTGTTGCCTTTGGAAGTTTATTTATATATATTTATATATATATATATATATATATATATATATATATATATATATATATATATATATATATGTATGTGGATCACGTTATAATCTCAAAATACTGAAATATCGAATTTCAGTAACTCGAGACTATAAAGCCGAAAAACCAAAACACCGATACACCACAACAGCGAACGTAAACTCACCATACACCGCACAATAAATGCACTGACCTCCCCACATTACAACAAACAAAACACACACAAATACAACAATACAAATCAAACTTACCCTACATCTATGCAGGGGGCAAGCCCCCCTCCACCCCAGCTACTTAGTATATACTAACACCGAAGTCACACCAAACAGACAGTAAACTCACCACTACACACTCTACAGTCCCCTCACACACACCACAAATGTGCAAAGACCACCACTTTCAACAGTTACATACTCTTACCTACATACCCTAACCCACACCTAAAACTTCTGTACACACTCACATACACTCAAATCTTTACCCAAAACCCTTAAAAAATATAAACTTACCTGAATCTCCAACCATATCCTCATACGAAACTGTAAATCAGGCACACAGTACATCCCATGTCACATAGGACACCACCACAACCGCAAATTCGACATTTCCGGATTCGTGGTTGGGTTATGAGGTTTTAAAAGTAGAAATAGATTCCAAAACTGCAAGTAGGGTAAATCTTACTCAAATTTATTTAAATCAACCACCACATATAAGCACTTTCATCTCATGAATGAGACTTCTTCAGATACAAATTATGCATGTGCTACACCTACTATATATAGTATCTTAGTAACCTTAATCAATTAAACAATTAAGCAAAAAAAATTATTTATAAAGCACTGAAACCAACTACATTTTTTTAAAATTCATATAAATGTCATTTTGTGCCATAAAACATTATTCAAAACATACAAAATACAGAATATGTTTAAAAATGTTTAAGAAATATATATTTATGTTAAAAATGTTTAAAAAATGTATGAAAAATGTGTTTAAAAATGTAAAAAATTATATTAAATAAACACAGATAAATAAATGCAGATGAATAAAATGTCTCCCTTCATTGGTATAGTAAACAACAGATTTTCAATAGATATATAATTAATCTATAATATGATAAATTTCAGTATTACTAGGAATGAAATAAGTATTATAGAACATATTAAAACAAATATATTAAACTTTTGCTGCCTTCTCAATAAGTATAGGCTTAATGCTAATATATTCATTTAAGCCAGGGGGTAATTAGCCCCAAGTCTCAATTGCCATCTTAATTCCCTGTTTAATACTAAATTCTTTGCATCACCTCCCCTGCTATTGTTTTTAACCAAATCAATAATACCAAATTTAAAACTACTAAAAGATGCACAGGTGACCGAATGTTTATATAGGGCACTAGTGTCTTTTTTGGTCCTAATATCATAAAGATGTTCATATATTCTATCTTTTAGTGCCCTTTCGGTTTTCCCTATATAGAATGATGAACAATATGTGCAAATGGCCATATAAACCAACATCCTACTATAACAGTTACCTTTACAAAATTTAACAACACTATCTAAGCCATTGTTCAATTTAACTGTTTCTTCCTTGAAAATATATGAACATTGTGCACATCTACCGCAGGAACTAGTTGCTTTTTTAATGATCTCCTTATTACCAGCTGTTTCAAAAGACATTTTAAAATTCATTCCTGTCCTATAAATAAAATGTGGTTCATTTCCTATCACTTCATATAATTCCTTATTAGTTTTTAATATACACCAGTTGGCTTCCACAGTTTCTTTAAAAAAATCAGAGAACAAGTTAAATTCAGCCCCCTGGTAATTTTTTGTCACTTTGTCAGATTCAACCTCAGTTTTAAGGGGTTCACCTAATAAAGCCTTGTATCTAGTACCCCAGCTGTTGTAAACTTCTTCCAATACTTTACCAACTAAATCCCTGGGATATTCTCTCTCAATAAACTTTTTACCAAGAAAAATGAATTCATCAAACAAGTCAGAAAAGTCGGAGGTCATCCTAGCCAATCTGACAGCTTGACCCTTAATCAAACTTCTTTTCTGATGGAAGGGGTGTGCACTATTGTGGTGCAAATAACTATTGCGCCATGTGGCCCTACGAAAAATTCTAGACTTAAAACCAAGCTGTGTTTTATAAACAGTGATGTCCAAGTAATTAATACTGTAGTCGTCGACTACATGCGTGAAAGAAAGAAAATTAGTAGTGTTATTCAAATATTCAATAAAGTCAATTATACTTTCCTTAGTGCCATCCCATATGACAAAAATGTCATCCAAAAATCTTAGGTAGCACTTAATGTGTTCACTATAAATACTTTTTAACACAAATCTCTCCTCCCATGCTAACATCCCTAAATTAGCATAGATGGGGGCGCAAGCTGCCCCCATTGCTACACCGCTGGTTTGTTGGTAATATTCACCTTCAAAGCCTATATAATTGTTGTCCAAAACTACTTCCATTAACTCCAGAATTAATAACTTTTGATCATAAGGTAAATCCAAGTGTTTATAAATACATTCCTCAAAAAGTTCATACCCCTCAACCTGTGGTATGCAAGTAAATAAATTCTTAACATCGATAGTTAAAAATACACAACTTTCTGACCACAATTCTTTTTTTATTTTACTAAGAAATTCCCAGGAATCTTTAATTAAATGTTCTGTCTTAGTGACAATATTTTTAATAAGACTATCTATGTACACTGCTAGTGGATGTGTTTTGGAATTCCTAGCTGAAACAATAGGTCTAAAAGGGGGTTCAATTATAGATTTATGAACCTTAGGTACCCCAAAAAACTGAGGAATAATAGAATGTGTTTGTCTCAAAAAATTATAAGTTAATTTGTCAACTCTATTTTCCAAAAGATATTCCT
Source organism: Protopterus annectens (assembly GCF_019279795.1). Classification (NCBI taxonomy): domain Eukaryota; kingdom Metazoa; phylum Chordata; order Ceratodontiformes; family Protopteridae; genus Protopterus; species Protopterus annectens. The sequence continues at coordinate 722,946,752 of NC_056736.1, read as the reverse complement.
CTAAAAGGGAGTCAATTCTACTGTATGCAATTTGTATTTTGTTGTATGAAACTAAAGAATATGTATTTGAATCTAACAACATGTTAGTTAAAACATTGTTGTATTCTTCATTATCAAATAATACAACTCCCCCATCCTTGTCCAGCTTCATAATCCTAATTTCTTTCTGTGTTTTCAATTTAATAAGCAACTTCTCTTCCTCCCTACTTAAATTATGTTGTTCCACTTTTCTTTTGTTTTTTGTATAAATATCATAAATTTCATTCGTAACAATGTTTTCAAAGGTAATAAGTGCCGGATGTAAGGGTGGGTTATATGTACTGTACCTCACTAGGCCTCTGTTAGTAAAAGAATCGTCTCCGGAGGCTTTCTTGTGTATCAGTTTAAGATTTAATTTCTTAAGAAATAATTTAAAATCCACTAAAATATGTGCTAAATCACCATATTGCGATTTGACAAACTTAAAACCTTTTGAGAATAAATTAAAATGATTCATTTCCAAAGCAATGGAAGTATAGTTAAAAATTTTGAAACCTTTATATTCAGAAACTGTACCATCAGTGTGTGAAATAACTTTTATCTGCTCTTCTTCCCCACACTTATCCATCCATAATTGTTCCCATAGGAACTTATTGGGTGACCCGGGTCGGATGGAAGTCTGTTTTTGTTTGCCAGACGTTCTGACAAAATGTTCATGTGGTTCAGAAAAGGAATCAAGTTCATCTAAAACTCTATTAGAACCATTGTTTTCATGGTTGTATCTACCTTGAAGTTTGGTTCTTTGTACATCATTGTGTTCAGCTGTAGCAAATTGCATAGGGTGAACCAATTCATGTGCATTATTTCTGTTTTTAAAATTATTAAATGGTCCTGGATACATTTTACCTTTTGTGTATTGTTCTTTATCCCTCGTAAACTTTTTCTGTTTCCTAACAAAAACATTGTTGATCCTATCATCTGTTTTTTTTTCAAAACCCTGTTATACAAGTATTTATATTCATCAAACAACAAATCTTTCAGAATATCGTCATTTAGTTTGTTTAAATCTACTAAAAAACCACTCATCTGCGTTTCATTATACTTAATTTCAAAATCAAACCAAATCCACACATAAAAAAAATCATGCAAATCTTTTAAAACTACGTCAGTGTATAACACACCAAACGGATATTTAAATATTCTAAGTCCCTGAGGAACTATTTTGTGACTGACACAACAATGCAAATATCTGTTGTCTATTTGTAAGCATTTGTATTTAAACAGTTTTTTTTCAAATAGATAAATCAAATTATTTAACGTAGGGACATTAGTTTCATTTAAATCATGTCCAACCATGTTACCTTGTAAATGCTTAACGGAAAAAGATGTTAAATTCAAATTTTTTGTCCATCACATCTTTAAAACAGAATGAATGTTTGTTATTCTCAAAATTATGTGTCGCTGACTCTGTACCACCAGAACCAGATGCTGTGTCTCTAGTACTTTTATCAGCGTAATAAACAGTACCTTTAGATTT